>NC_139041.1:22615225-22864689 GCF_964662115.1 Mustela nivalis
ACACAACTGAGAATTTCTCAAGGGCCAGCCCTTGGGCACTCCATGACCTCTTCTTCCTATAGAACTTCCTCCCAGGCTATAAAACAGAATGGGGTTTTAGAATACTGAGAAGAAGATAGAGACCTAGATCCAATGCAAAGATGGAAGAATCAATTGATGCTGAGAAAAAGAACAGCAAATGATCATGGCCCGGAAATCGGAGTGAAACTTTTACATAAAACACCGCCAATGGAGGATAAAAGGCAGCATCCAGGATATTCCGTGAACATCAGGAAACACAGATAATCAGAGAGTTCTGAACCACGAGATAAAGCTGATAAAAGTAAAATAATATAAAATTAAATGTTCCTGATGAAAAGATTGGAAGCAGACTGGATGAAAAGTCCAGGAAGCTGGCAGAAACAGAGGATCCAAGTGATCAGAAAGAAAAAGACTAGAAAATAAGGAGCAAGTCCAAAGAGAGAAGGAAGAGTGATGGAACATGAAAAAGAGCTTAGGGAATCCATCGAATCCAGGAATGAAAATAGGTGCCTATTGTAGGAGACCTAGGGATGAGAGAAAAAAATAAAGTGCTGAACATGTCTTTGAGAAATCAGAGCTGAAATGGCTTTCATCTGGGAGCAGAAAAGAGATCCAGATTCAGAGGCACAGAGGACTCCCATCACTATCCACAGAAGCAGGGCACGAAAAGACATAGTGTCATTTCCCTGCAAAAGCTAAAATGGAGGAATTGCCATTACCCAAATATGCGCTGGAGCATAATTTGTCCATGGCCAAGTCCCTGACTTCAAGAGGACAAGCTATACCAGCTCTCGAATTAGGTCGGACAGCTAAAGCAACACCAGCCCAAGCCAAAATCCATATCCCCTTAATTTCTGAACAATGACAGAGCAGCGGCTCTTATCGAGAAAGAGAAGGTATTCAGAAGTCAAAGGTTGTGTCTGGGTGTTTGTCCATCAGTTCAGAGGTGGCCTTCAGCTCAACTCATGATCCCAGGGTCATGGAATTCTCTCTGGTCTCAGGTTACCTGCTCACGGGCAAGTCAGCTTCTCCCCTCTGGCTACACCACCTGATTGTGATCACTCTGTCTCTCTGTCAAATATGTGCATGTGCATCATTTGAAAAAAACATAAACCAAAACCAGTGTACAAGGATTGACTGTGGCCATAGGATGTTTTATTAAATTTAAACTTAGGTCCCTTTAAAATGCAGTGAGGTACAGAGCACACCCCACCATCCTAAAATGCCCAACCTTCACTCGGAGCTCCCTAGTTTATTCTCCTGTTCTTTGTCTTCCTGGATCTCATCACCAACCTGTAGCATCTGCTGTCTGTCACGCTGTAATGGCCTCTTGTTGACACATTGTTCATCGTCTCCTGGCTCCATTAGAACATGCCCATCTTCCACAAGAGGCACTGTTTGCTTATCCCAAGAAACCATTTGGGGGACGGCCATGGGAGGATTAAGGCAAGCTTGTGCTGCCACATCTCCATGCAGATCCCCGGAGGGTAGTTGCTCCACCCTGTGGGAATGTTCAAGATTCTTAAGATTATGAAGTCGGCCATGGAGAAGGTGAAACCAAAACGCTTCACAAACTGCCTTGGTGAGAGATCCAGGTGGCTCCTGCGGTTTAGGAGACTTGGGTTCCTCTTGGAACACCCATGACTACTCCAGCCAAGTGTAGATATCAGGCGTGGGTTGATGAGGAGTGGTTGCTAGGACATCAAAGCTTTGTGACATCACAGTTGCTGGATTCACTGAAGCAGCCATCCCTCTCCCATGACCTTGGAATCCTATGGCTTTAGGTAGGAAGCCTGGGAAGGACAGAAAAAGAGCCCTATGAGCCTGATCAAGAATGCAGGTTGTCTTGTGTGTCAATGTCCCGCTTCCCCTTTCTAGACAAAGATAAAAGAAAATAATGTTCTGTATACCATCCTTTAAGCCAACATTTCCCCAGAGACTGCAATGTGTTCCTATTTCCACTAAAATTTCTAGAGATCTCAAGAACCAATGAGGCCTCTTGGATATAAAAATCTCTCCATGGGTTTGTTCATCCTGTGGGTGAGAGAGTCCTTTCTCAATGTCTTTTCCCTATGGGTCAGTGATGATGAAGGGATGGAAAGTCCCTTTTCAAGGATAAACTTTAGGGCATGGATATATTGTGCTGTCTGTGTCCTCATCTCCTAGTGTTTTGAAACAGGAGTTTTAAGGGATTAGGGGTCTTTCTACCTGGTTTTCCCTTAAACACCTTTTCAAGTCTTCAAGGAAAGTGACTTTCTGCATCAGAGCTAACTCTTAAGGAAGAGGCCTGGACAGCACTCCTTGTCATTATTAGTTAACTCCACTTTTTGTGGTAATGGTTATAGACATGTTGAACAAGTCTCTTTAGTCAGAGCAAGGGGATGGCCTATATCCATGGCCTGCAATGTCCACATGAGAATAACTGTAAATTGAGCCACAGTATCTAGCACAATCTAGTGGATAAAGAAGTTGTGGTCCATCTTGGTAACAGAATATTCGTCAAGCATCAGGGAAGTTGAACCTCTGGTCCTTGCATTGACATGAATGTCCCATGACTGGGTAACGCAAAATGAAAAAGGCAAGCAGAAAAAGGGAAATATCATATGTTGTCTCTCATATGTGCCCCAGGACGAATACCATAATCCGTAATAAAATAAGAGAAACTGAAGTGGAAGAAGTCAGAGAAGGAGGAAATCCAGGAGTGACTCAGGACTTGAAAACCAAGCTGAGGGATACAGAAAAGAGAGACATGCAGGGAAGGAAGAAACTGCTTAATGGGTGTTCAGGAGTGGTGGCATATATTAGGAGAAGCACTAGGTCGTATATGGAACTAAAGCATCTGTGGATACTTAGTCTAAAACGGATGATGGATGATAGGCTGGCTTCCTCAATAGAACCAAACAATTCAAAGAAAAACATTTCAAAACAGATGAAGACACAGAAAGAAAAGGAAAGAATTATATTTTTTTATTTTTAATTATGGGAATGGCATGGAATTTGTTTCCTAAAATGTCCTTATCTGCACAAGGTCTTTATTCTTCTAAAGTAGAGTCTACCCACCTCATTCCATTTCCAGAATCAATGAGAAAAAATGGCATTGCTTGCACTACATGTCTAGAAGAGTTGCACAGGAAATGAATTTGGAGCTGGCCTTCTGTTTTTTGGCAGGTATTTGATTACTGCTCAAACTCTTTAGCCAATAGTAGAGAGCTCAGATTTTGTAGATTTCCTGACCTAATCTTAGAGCTGATATGGTCTTGGAATTTATCCTTTCCTCTCAGTTCTTGGATTAGCTAGCATAATTGTGTAGAAGAGTCTTTTAGGTTATTTTTTTCCTCTCTATCAGTTGTCATGTGGTTTCATACTTTCACCTGTGTGATTGTCTCCCTGTTTTATCCAGGTAACGGCTCCTCCAGTTTGTTAATGTTTTCAAAATTGACGTGTGAGTTCCCCTGTTTTTTTTTCCTTTGGTTTGCTTGTATTTCCTTTCATTAGATAATGATATGTATTATTTCAATTTTTGTGTTAACTTTGGAGTTCGTATTTTCTATTTTTTCCTTCTGGCGTCCAGTTAGGTTGCTTTTTTTCGGTGTCTTTAATTTTTGGAAATGCAACGCATTTAATCCCTTATTGTTTCCCCATAAAATATTTTGGCATCATCTCATAATTTTCTTGACTTTCCTTTGCTCATGGCACTTTATGATTTTCCTTTGGATGTTCTTTTTTTTGATTCCTTGCTAGTTCGCGAGTGTTATGTGTTTTCCACCTATTAGTGTCTGGCTGTGTTTCCCATTCGTAAGTGATTTCTTTCCGTTTTCATACCTTCATGGTCATAAGTATACAAGAGAGTATTTGAATTCTCTTCCATTAGTTACATATTGATTTTGACTTCAGCACACTATCTGTGATAGATAAAGTTAGGTCTACCTTTAGGAAGAACTCCTCTTATGATTCACAGAGACACAATCTAATGGTTGTATCCCCAAAACTCAGGTGGTCTAGAGAGATCCTGATGACATCTGTTATTCCTTACCACTTTTCCATCTGGTTGATCTGTCCTGTGCTGAAAGTGGATATCATAGTCCCTAGAAATATTGGATTGAGGTCCCCATATCCCTTCCTTTCTGTTCATATGCTTCCATGTTGGTGGTGTATATGTTGGTAAATCCTCCAAGTTTTTGTTGTTTTGATGCACCATCAAGTTTTGGGGGCCTCGTGCCTAGAAGGGGTTAACCCAATAGAGCAACAGTTCTTGGGAAACTCTTAATCCGAGGAGATTTACAGGTGGCAAGATAGAGTGACACCGTGTTCCCTGGTGATTGTTATGAGAACATTGTGAGGTTAGGCTTGTTGCCATTGAAGCTGCTCTCTCAAGACTAAGATAATAAGGATCCTGTGTTTTGTGAATATTGAGTTATGGCCTAAGTGTCCAAACAATGAAGGTCAAGGCTGTCTGATATCTCTGTATGGCCAGCTACTCTCAGGCCAAAATAGAAACTATCACCAGATGTACAGGAAGTGATTCCCTTACTGTGTTGTATAAATAAGACCTCTGCAAAATAAACTTTGGCACCTGCTGGACACATTTGCCTGTGTCCTTCCTATTCCCCACATTCCCTTTCTTCATTCTTCTACCCTTCAACCCTGCTCCCTCATGTCACGCTGGCCACGACAGGTGGCGCCCCAACAGGGACCTGAAGACCAGTGGCATCTCAGTTGAGGACTTTATATCAGGGAAGAGAATCCAGGTGATCTGGAACGACAGGAGTAAAATATGGGGACAGTTCAGTCAACCTAAGAGGGTCATTTTTTGCAGGCCCTGCAAGCTCTTCTAAAAGAGAGAGGGTCAGGAGCCTCTCACGAGACTCTTCAGGAATTTTTTGAGGTTGTTAGTGATTTATGCCCCTGGTTTCCTAAGGGAGGGAGTGCAAATCTTGAACTTTGGCACCATGTGGGTCAAGAAATTAAGAATCAAATTTTTGTTTACGGTGCTGCAACAGTTCCAGAGGGTACAATGAACCTCTGGTCCCAGATTAGGGACCTTTTGGACCTTAAACATTCTATTGATTTATTGTTTTTAAAATCTCATTCAGTGGGAGAAGAAGGTGAGGATTTTCTAATGTGCAGTTTAAGCCCTTCTCATGGCGGAGATTGCGTGATGGCATCAGCGCTGTCTCTCCCCTCTTTGGAGGAATTATTCAATAAAATTCTTATGTCTGAGAGTCTTCCCAGTGTAGTTTGTTTACCGCCCCCAGCATTGATAACTTCAGAAGATGATGAAATTGAAAAGGATGATGTTTATCTTGATGATGATAATGTCCTATGGTTCCTCTTCTCCAGCTCCATTGCACTCTTTTTTGATACACCGTGTAAACAGCTGGTACCGAATAATACTTTAGTGCCACAGTGTACTCATGTTGGGGTTAATACTACTCCCTCCTTAGGGGGTGAATCTACGATAAAATCGGCCTATAAAATCCCGGATACTGGATGGCAGGCGCCAAGTCATAAAGAGAAAGTAAGAACTAAACGTGCTGCTTTTCCTGTAATGGCAGCACAACAAGGTGCTCAGTTACTTTCTTTATCAGGAGTAACACCGTTACAGCGTGCTTTGTATCAAGCACAGCAAAAAGGGGAATTGTTGCAGAGTTTTCTGCATTCCCTGTTACTGGCAACCAGCAAGGACAAAGAATTTACACAGTTCTAAATTTCAAAGACTTAAAAGAAATTAAACCCGCCAGTGCTCAATATGATCCTACTGCTCCTTTTACTTTACCTCTACTAGATAATTTGGGAATGGAAGCTTTGTGTCCTGGTGATTGGAAGGTCATAGCTCATGCATGTTTATCAGGTGGAGATTTCTTTTTATAGAAGGCTAAATTCATTGAAAGAGCTAATGAAATGGCCTTGTATAATAGAAGAACACAGATTCCTATTACTTATGATATATTAGTAGGAGCTGGACCTTATTAGGATGTTGGCATTCAAATAGATTATTCAGAGATTGCATACCCTCAAATTAATGAATGTGCTCTGAAGGTTTGGAAGAGATTACCTACTATAGGGCCCAAACTGAGGAATATCTAAAATTCAACAGGGACCTGATGAGCCGTGTCAGGACTTTGTAGCCCCTCTCTTAAAGGCTGTAGGTAAGATTGTATTGGATGGTGAAGCTGGGACTATTATAGTCAAACAATTGGCTTATGAGAATGCTAACACTGCATGTTAGGCTGCTATAAGCCCTTGGAGTAAAACAGGCAGTTTAGAGAATTACATTCGATTGTGTGCTGATATCGGGCCTTCCTACATTCAAGGAGTTCCTATGGCTGTAATATTAAAAGTAATTTCCACTCAAGAAATGCAGCAAAACCTTATTAAATCTAAGGGAGGACAATTTAATAATCGAGTATGTTTTCAATGTGGAAAATTGGGACACTTTCATGCTCAATGCCCCCAATTATCTAAACGAAGGCAAAGTAAAGGTTTGCCTACTCCTCTAAATAATCAAAAGATTAAGCCTCAATCTATATGTCCCCATTGCCAGAGAGGTTATCATTGGGCAAATGACTGTCTATCCAAAACAGATAAATTTGGTCAACCCCTTCAGGGAAACTTCAAAATGGGCCCACTGCTGCCCCGCCAAACAATAGCATCCCTCCTACCACAATTCCCCAAGCAAACAGTGCAGACTTGCCCAGAGTCAACAAATTATTCTGAGGTACCCCCTCCAGTGCTGGACTCGACTTAGCCCCAGATGTTGCTGTTTACCTTGAGGCTGGGGAACCCTCTAAAGCAATCACTACTGGAATATGGGGCCCCTTGACAAAAGGAATTTCGGGACTTTTATTAAGCAATTCTAGCTGGACTATGAAGGGGTTAAATTTTCATCCTGGATTTATAGATGAGGATTACACAGGAGAAATTAAAATAATGATTTCCCTCTCTTCTGGGATCATGGCCTTGCAACCTAAAATATCTATAGCACAATTAATCTTGTTATGTGGAGTACAATCACAGAACCAAATAGTGAAACCTCAACGAGGGGAACAAGGATATGGCTCAAAAGATGCCTATTGGATGAGAATTATTACCTCTGATAAACCATTTTTGACCCTATATATCCATGGTCATCCATTTCAGGGCTTGATTGATACCAGAGCTGATATGTCAGTCATAGCACTCAAGGATTGGCCCTCTCAATGGCCCTTCAAAAGCACTACCACTCACATAAAGGGAGTAGGTAATGCATCAGCTCCAAAAATTAGCTCTAACCACTCACCTTGGCAAACTTCTGAAGGCCATCATGGAAATTTTCAACCTTTTATATTAGATATAGATTTGAACCTTTGGGGCAGAGATATATTATTTGTATGGGACTAGTGTTAGAGACACCTCCCATTCCTAAAGAATCAAAATCAACTAAAGTTATTCTTATGATGCACAGAACGGGGTATGAAAAGGGCAAAGGCCTTATCTAAAGAGAAGTTAGAGGCAGCAAAATTGTTAATGGATGAACAATATGCTCTTGGTTATCTACAGAAATCTACTCGTCCTTGGAATAGCCCAATATTTGTTATTAAAAAGAAATCTGGCAAATGGAGATTATTACAAGATCTCAGGGCAAGTAGTGCTGGGCTACAAACAATGGGAGCCCTGCAACCTGGACTACCATCTCCAACTAGTATTCCACTTGATCATTAAATGTTAGTTATAGATCTGAAAGACTCCTTTTTTATCATTCCGCTAGCCCCAGTGTATATTGATAGATTTGCTTTTTCAGTGCCAATTACAAATTTTTTAGAACCTCATGATAGATATCAAAGGACTTTTTTTTGCCTCAAGGGATGGCTAACAGTCCTACTTTGGGTCAACAATATGTTTCTCGGGCCCTGAGTCCTTTTTATAGAAGAAATATCAGAATCAAATATACTGTATACATTACATGGATAACATTTTGCTTTCAGCAAAAACTGAGATATCGTTGCAACAGGCTTTAAAAAATTTGTTACAGTTTTTGGATCTGTATGGTCTAGTTGTGGCACCATAAAAAATTCAAAGACAGCAACCTTTTGAATATCTAGGATATGTTATTCATAATAAGAAAATAAGACCACAAAACATCCAAATTAGAACACAGCATTTGACAACTCTTAATGATTTCCAAAAATTATTAGGTGATATTAATTGACTTCGCCCATCTTTATCCCTTACTGCTAAACAAGAACAACCACTATGTCAGATATTAAAAGATGATTCTCATCCAAGTTCACCATGGCAACTAACTGAGGCAGCTAAAACTGCTCTATCTCTGGTAGAACAGGCTATCTCACAAGCACATTTAACTCAAGTTTACACAACCAATCAATATATTTGAATATATTATGTCCACAAATTTTACCTATTGCTATTTTGTGGCAATCTTCAGGAATTTTGGAATGGATTCATCTTGCCTTTCATTATTTAAAAGTTATGGTCCATATACACTATGGAGTATTATGCCTCCATCAGAAAGGATAAATACCCAACTTTTGTAGCAGCATGTATGGGACTGGAACAGATATTCTGAGTGAAATAAGTCAAGCAGAGAGAGTCAATTATCATATGGTTTCACTTACTTGTGGAGCATAACACAAAGCACGGAGGACATGGGGCGTTAGAGAGTTGAAAGGAGTTGGGGAAAATTAGAAGGGGAGGTGAACCACGAGAGACTCTAGACTCTGAAAAACAATCTGAGGGTCTTGAAGTGACGGGGGGTGGGAGGTTGGGGTACCATGTGGTGGGTTTATAGAGGGCACGGATTGCATGGAGCACTGGGTGTGGTGAAAAAATGAATACTGTTATGCTGAAAATAAATAAATTTTAAAAAGTTATCAATCCAACTTTACAAATGGTAGTACAATTGATAACCAAGGGACACACATGGTTGTTTCAGTTATTGGGGCAAGAACCTGACTTTATCATTGTGCCAATAATTACAAAAGAACAATTATCCAGTCTATAAATGAAAGATAGTGAATGGCAAGTTGCTTTGGCCACATACCTAGGACAGATTATATTCCACTTACCTAATAATAAACTTTTACAGTTTCTTAATCTGACTGCTGTCATTTTTCCTAGCCTTGTCGAGACAACCCTTATTATTCATGCGCCGACTGTTTTTATAGATGCAAATAAAACTGGAGACATTGGAATCATTTTCATTTCCACCTTACGTTGTACTAGTAATAAACTACATTATAAAACCTCTTCCGTGCAGCACTCTGAATTAAAAGCCTTCCAATATGCTTTTCAATATATACACAGTCAATATGTGGCTAAAACAATTTCTCGATGAATCTCTGCATTTAATCTTAGCAATGATAAAAAATTAGATCACTTATTTTCACAGATTCAACATTTACTGACAACCAGAACTGAATCTCTTTTCATTTTTCATATTCATGCTCACACAGCCCTTCCAGGTCCACTTTCCGAAGGTAATGCTCTAGCAGATGCATCAACTCATGCTGCTATTTTTACTCCCTTAGAAAAAGCAAAGAAAAGTCACAAAATGTTTCACCAAAATGCACAAGCATTACAAGGGAAATTTAAGATTGTCATAGAACAAGCTGGACAAATTGTTAAATCATGTCAAACCTGTCCAACTTTTTGTACGCTAACTCTTAATTCTCTTTGGCAGATGGATATTACTTTATATAAAACCTTTGGTCAGTTATCATATTTGTATGTTTCTATGGAAACCCTTTCAGAATATACTTTTGCTACGGCACATTCAGGAGAAGCTTTTACAGATGTGCAGAATCATTTTTTTTTCAGGCATTTGCACACCTGGATCATTATGACTGACAATGGTTCTGAATACACTTCTATGGCCTTTTAAAAATCCTGTTCTACTTTCCACATTGCTCATTCTACAGCTATTCCGTATAATTCTACAGGTCAAGCCATTGTGTGTAAGTCATGCTAGTCTCAAACCTAGATGTCCATCAACAGATGAATGGATCAAGAAAATGCGGTATATATACACAATGGAATACTATACAGCCATCAAAAAAATGAAATCTTGCCATTTGTGACAACATGGATGGAACAAGAGTGTATCATGCTTAGCAAAATAAGTCAAGCAGAGAAAGACAAGTATCATATAATCTCCCTGATATGAGGAAGTGGTGATGCAACATGGAGGCTTAAGTGGGTAGGAGAAGAATAAATGAAACAAGATGGGATTGGGAGGGAGACAAACCATATGTGACTCTTAATCTCACAAAACAAACTGAGGGTAGGTGGTGGGAGGGAATTTGGGAGAAGGGGGTGGGATTATGGACATTGGGGAGGGTATGTACTTTGGTGAGTGCTGTGAAGTGTGTAAACCTGGTGATTTACAGACCTGTACCCCTGGGGATAAAAATATATGTTTATAATAAATAAAAAATTAATTTAAAAAAAAAGAAAGGAAAACTGTAAACATAAAAAAAATGCTCTGAAAAAATTAAAAAAGAGGTGGAAATCTTACAGGGTAAATTTAAATATAAACCTCATGTTCATTTAGCTCTAGCTTTATATGTTTTAATTTTTTTTGAATGTAGATACTATGGTGAACTCTGCAGCTGAGCACTTCTGGACTCCTGATTTATCACCACTTCCATATGCCAAGTGGAAGGATCCCCTCACTCACATGTGGCGTGGGCCTGATCCTGTCCTTAGGAAGGGTCAGGGTTTTATTTGTATTTTTCCACAGGATGAGGAAGCGCCACGCTGGCTCCCGGCAAGAGGGGTACGATTTCTCCCTGATAAAGTGGAAGATGGCCAAACTTCGGCTGAGTAAGCCCAGGAGATGATGTTCTCGACGTCAAGCAACATCTACTTGGGGCACCATGAAAGCCCTTTTTTCAGGGGCTGTGGCGTTAGTAAAATCCACAGATAAGCCTGTTACCCCAACCAATTTGTTCTTAGCATTTATTGCTTTGTTAACTGCTGCCTCAGAGACTCACCCTTATTGGGCCTACATACCCGATTCACCTACTTTTCAGGCGGATACTTGGAGTGATCCGTCTCCAAGGATCCAGACAAATTTTACCTGGGTTTTTAGAGGCATAAGTGATAGTGTCTCACTTGATACTGCTGCTCATTGATTTAATTCACGGGACTCACCTCAGGCCCTCCCATTTGTTTTCAGTTTCCCCGAGATAATCAACAACCAGTATGGGTGCCTGACTGTTTCTAAGTCCTCACACACTTTAAAATACTTAAATGGTTTCAGCATGAATTATGATGAGGAGGCAGAGACTTCCATAGCTAAACCAGGAGCTAAGGAAGAACACTGGACCCTGCTGGAAGTACAATCAGGAACTTTTCCCATTCATCTGGTGGTCAGGATGACTCCTTTAGATCATCCTTATTGTGCTACTTCTAGTACCTGGCGCACCAATTCATCTCCGTGGGTAGAATGTTTGTAAAGACATCCATAGGTTCTTACTCCCCATGTCATTATCACTGATGTATCTATTACTGATTGATCTAAGAGCAAAAGTCTTAACTCCCAAATGTCTCAGATTGCTGTTATTGATTCTCTTAATGTTCATCTTAATGCTATTTCTGATAGCATGTTTTCTACACCACAGGGTATTAAAGGTTTGGAAGCTTGTGGCTGCTATGGGACCTGTTACCACAAATGCACCTCTGTCTGCTTATTACCCAGGAACTGGAAAGCTGACAAAGAGCTTGTGTCCCTTGACCATCCTATTGGTTGTTGGGGCAGGAATAATATCAAGATATACAGTTAATGGAACTATTATGTATAAGTTTCGCTGTCCTCACTGTATATTGACTAATTGTTTGCTTGCTTTCAGTTTACATAGGTCTGATCAGCCTACAGTGTTATTTTTAGCTATGCAGCCGCCTTGTGTTTTATTGCCTGTAGAAGTTACAGGACCTTGGTATGCTAACTATGGATACCAGTTCACTTTGGAATTAGAAAAACAGTTAGGTGAACACGTCGATTTGTTGGGTTACTTATAACAGGTATTACTTATAACAGCCACAGCCACTGTCTCTTCTTTGGCTTTATCTCAGAGCCTTCACACTGCAAAACATAATACTTTGTCTCAAAATATATCTCATGCTTTATCCAATCAGGAGACCATTGATATAAAGATATTGAGTAGACTAGATGGCCTTAAAAAAGCAGTAGAATATTTTGGAAATCAATTATCTTTGCTCTGGACTCAAAGGTCATTGATATGTCAAGGAGTTATCAAATTATGTGCAATGCCCTTAACCGCGGGTAAACACTCCTTGGAAAATGTTCAGAGACATTTGTGTGGCATCTGACATCATACCAATTTGAGCCTGGACCTGGCTGAGCTACAATCACAGATTAATGCTATCGGACAATCACACTTGGACATCATAGATCCTTTTAATATTGCTAAAGTATTCCTGAAAGCCCTCAGGGGGGTTAATCCTGGGAACATTTTATAATATGAGGCAATTGGCAAAAATTCATTTTTTCTTATGCCTTGGTAAGAATCTGTGGTACCTTTGGCAGACAGTGAAAAAAGTAGTAGTATCTTAGAACTCCAGGCTTGCCTTCATCCATGAATACAACTGGAGGATGACCACAATAACTCCACCTTGGTGGAAATTGACCTGAAGCATACAAAGTAAACTCCACAGAAAAAGAGAGTAGAAGTCACAGAGACTATGGGAAAAGATTGGAGACATGGCACAGGGGAGATGTGGGCAGTTGGTGCGTCAGAGGGAATTGAGCCAATGCAAAAGACAAAGGCACAGGAGAGAAGAGCACATTGGAAATCCACATAGAGCCTGTTTCCCAATGGCATTGGCTGTGACCAGCATAGGGTCTGAAGGGCAAGAGTTCTTGCCAACAAAGGGTCTTGAGGCCTGGAGATTTCAGATCACCAGGTTTGGCAGACATCGACTTGAGAAGACATCAACAAGCAACCAGGTGCAGACAACCTGGAAACTACGATCAGAGACAATACCATGAGAGACAGTGGGATGATCATGGGTTCTGGCATTGCATCCGTAAGAGGCAGTGTTAATGGAGATGACTCTACGTGGACCCCAAAAAATTTGAAGCTCTTGCACCAGCAGCATCAAAACCGAGCTACTGACCAAATACAGGATAGTGAGCACATTAGCTGCCTATTCTAGAAACACGATATTCCTGCAGTGGAACACGTGGGGGACTACCTTTCTCAGTCCAAGTTGCTCTGTCCCAAGAGAACAGACTCTCCCTATGGAACTAGAAGAAAGCCCTCCTACATGTTCTTTCCTGATCACAGCATTCTGCAGGCATTTGTTCTGTTGCATGGTTTGAACATCTCCTTTCACAGGCACACCAGAGCCCACCAAGCTAAACCTCAGTGTATTCAGCCTAGACCCCAAACACATAAATGGCAGACAAGGAGAGCCTTGTCAGATGACTGGCCTCAAAGACAGGGGACAGCCACAACACAACAGAGGGCATGTGTCACACATGTGCACATACACACACACACACACACACAGACACCAGAGACTCCCTCTCGGGCCAGCCCTTGGGCATTCCATGATCTCTTTTTCCTAAATAAATTACCCTCTGGCTAGAAAACAGATTGGCTTTTCGAATATAGAGAAGAAGAAGAGTCCTATATCCACGGCAAAGAAAAAGAATAAATTGAGCTGAGGAAAAATAACAAGAGATTATCACGGCCAGTAATCGGAGTGAAACCTCTACATATAACACGCCTGATGGAGGATGAAAGCAGCGGCCAGGATACTCTGTGTACATCAGAAAACACAGAAGGTATCAGGGAGATTCAAGAACCACAGAGATAAAACTGATTAAAAATAAAATAAAATAAAATAAAATACAGTAAAATTCCCGATGAAAAGATTGGTAGCAGACTTGAAGCAACATCCAAGAAGCTGGCAGAAGCAGAGGATCAAGTTAGTGACCCGGTGTAAAAAGACTTGAAAATAAGGAATCAAATCCAAAGAGAGCAGGAAAAATGATGGAAGGTTACAAAAAGCTTAAGGAAGTTAGCCATTCTGACTGGTGTGAGGTGATATCTCATTGGTGTTTTGATTTGTATTTCCCTGATGCCGAGTGATAGGGAGCACTTTTTCATGTGTCTGTTGGCCATCTGGATGTCTTCCTTGAGAAATGTCTGTTCATGTCCTCTGCCCATTTCTTGATTGGATTATTTGTTCTTTGGGTGTTGAGTTTGCTAAGTTCTTTATAGATTCTGGACACTAGTCCTTTATCTGATATGTCGTTTGCAAATATCTTCTCCCATTCTGTCAGTTGTCTTTTGATTTTGTTAACTGTTTCCTTTGCTGTGCAAAAGCTTTTGATCTTGATGAAATCCCAATAGTTCATTCTTGCCCTTGCTTCCCTTGCATTTGGCGTTGTTCCTAGGAAGATGTTGCTGTGGCTGAAGAGGTTGCTGCCTGTGTTCTCCTCAAGGATTTTGATGGATTCGTTTCGCACACTGAGGTTCTAAATCAACAAGACAGGAAATGACAGATGCTGGCGAAGATGCGGAGAAAGGGGAACCCTCCTACATTGTTGGTGGGAATGCAAGCTGGTGCAGCCACTCTGGAAAACAGCATGGAGGTTCCTCAAAATGTTGAAAATAGAACTGCCCTATGACACAGCAATTGCACTATTGGTTATTAACCCTAAAGACACAAAGGTAGTGATCCAAAGAGGCACGTGCACCCGAATGTTTATAGCAGCAATGTCCACAATAGCCAAACTATGGAAAGAACCTAGATGTCCATCAATGGATGAGTGGATCAAGAAGATGTGGTATATATACACAATGGAATACTATGCAGCCATCAAAAGAAGTGAAATCTTGCCATTTGCGACAACATGGATGGAACTAGAGCGTATCATGCTTAGCGAAATAAGTCAAGCAATGATAATAACTTTTGATGGTTGATTCTACTGCCTTGGTGTTCGGTGTGATCTCTCCCTTTTCATTCATAATTTTATTAATTTGGGCTTTCTCTCTTTTCTTTTCAATTAGTGTGGCCAATGGTTATCGATCCTTTTGGTTCTATCAAAAAAACATCTTCTAGTTTCTTTGATACATTCTCCTGTATCTCTGATTTCTACCTCATGGATCTCAGATTTAATCTTGATTATTTCCCTTCTTCTGTGTGGAGTTGATTTGGTTTGTTGTTGGTTATCCAGTTCTTCAAGGTGTTGAGACAGCTGCTGTATTCTGTATTTTACAATATTTTTTGAGGAAGGCTTGGATGGCTGTGTATTTCCTTTTTAGGACTGCCTTTGCTATATCCCATAGGTTTTGTAATGAAGTGTCTTCATTATCATTGGTTTCCATAAATTGTTTCACTTCTACTTTGATCTCCTTGTTGATCCAAGCATTCTTAAGCATTCTTTAGCATTCAGGTGGTTGAGTACCTTGTGATTTTTCCTTGTGATTGAGATCTAGTTTAAAAGCTTTGTGATCTGAGAATATGCAGGGGAAAATATCACTATTTTGATATCAGTTTAGTCCTGATTTGTGACCCAGTATGTGGTTATTCTGGAGGAGGTTCTATGTGCATTTGAGAAGAATGAGTATTCTGTTGTTAGGGTGGGATGTTCTGTATATATCTATGAGGACCATCTAGTCCAATGTGTCATTCAATGCTCTTGTTTCCTTTTTGATTTTCTGCCTGGATAATCTATTTCTGAGAGAGGCGTGTTAAGATCTCCTACTATTAATATATCCATATCAGTATGCCTCTTTATCTTGATTAACAGTTTTCTTATGTAATTGGCTGCTCCCATATTGAAGGCATACATATTTACAATTGTTAGAACATCTTGGTGGATAGTCCCTTTAAAAATGTTGCAGTATCTCTGACTACAGTCTTTAATTTAAAATCTAATTTATGTAATATGAGAATTGCTACCACGGCCTTCTTTTGAGGCCCATTGACATGAATGATTCTTCTCCATCCCTTCACTTTCAGTCTGGGTGTATCTATAGGTTTAAAATGGGTCTCTTGTAGACAACATATGGATGGGCTCTGTCGTTTTATCCAATCTGCAACCCTGTGTTATTTTATAGGTGCATTTAGACTATTCACTTTGAGAGTGATTATTGATAGATACATTTTTATTGACATCGTGTGATCTTTGAGGGCTTTCTTTCTGTAGATTATCTCTATATTTCTCTTCAATGCTCTTCTTAGGATTTTTCCTCTTTTGTAGAATCCCCCTTAATATTTCATGCAGTGCTGCCTTGGTGGTGGAACAGTCTTTTATGCCTTGCCAGTCATGGAAACTCTTTATCTCTCCGCCAATTTTGAATGTCATTCTTGCTGGATAAATTATTGTTCACTGCATGTTCTTCTCATTAAGTGCCCTGAATATATCTTACCAGCCCTTTCTGGCTTTAGAGGTCTCTGTGAACAGATCTTATTTTATTCTGATGGGCTTGCTCTGTAAGTAAGAAGCCTCTATGTACTAGTGGCTTTCAAAAGATTATACCTACAATTATGATTCCTCAGTCTGACTATCAGGTGCCTTGATTGTTTTTGTTTTGTTTTGTTTTGAATCTATAATCTTGGTTGGAGACCGATCGATCTCTAGTACCTGAATACTGGTTCCATTCTCGAGACTGGGAAAATTTTAATGAAGAACTTGTTCCACTATATCTTCTAGACTTCTTTTTTTCTCCTCGCTTTCAGGGATTCCAATAACTCTGAAGTTGGAAGGTTTCATAGCATCATTTATTTCGTGATTCTTTTTTCGTGGTTTCTAAGCTGTTTGTTCCAAGCATCCTCTTGATCCTTCCTCTATATCTGTTTGTCCTCTGGATCACTAATTCTATCTTCTGTCTCAGTTACCCTAGCTTTGAGAGTATTTATATTAAATTGGAACTCAGTGGTAGCTTGTGAACCTCATCCCTGGTAGGTTTTAGCACCTCCCTAACATTTTGAACATCCTGTCTGGTTGCTTTCAGCTCGGTCCTTCTAAATTCCATTTTGTCATCCATGGATTTCTCCAACCTAGCTATTGCCTGGATAATTGTTCTCCTGAATTCTCTTTCTGATATATTGTCTATGTTAATAGCTGTTAGCTCTGTTGCAGAAAGTCCATCATCTGTATTTTTCTTCTCTTGGGCCTTTCTTTTCCTAGTCATTTTGGTGAGAGATGACTGAACAGATATAGCTGGATGTATCAATCATGGTGCAGTCAAGGTGCACCCTGGATCACTTATGAGCTATTAGGATTCCCCACACAAGTGAGAGAAAAAAGAAAAGAAAAAGAAAAAAAGATGAGAGGGAGAGAGAGGAAAGAAAGGGAAGATGAAAGAGAAGGTTCAGCCCAAATGGTCCCCATGGTAAGATTTATGAGGTATATAAACAAAAACAGACAAACAAAAAGACTGATAAAAGTATATAATAAGAGAAAAAAATATGCAAATAAAGGAAGAATCTCTTTGAAAAGAACCCAAAGTGTAAGATTTATATACTATGAAGACAAAAACAAAAACACAGAAACAATGGCAGAAGGAAAAGATGGGAGAGTGGTTATAAATTCTCAGTATGGGTGAGGAAGGTTGTTCTGATTCTTCCTGGATGTATCTTGACATCTTTGTTAAAGGATTCATCTTTTCTAAGATAAAGGGGATTAAAGATTGGTTTAGCTATAGGGATAATATTGATTGGGGAAAGGGTATTACTTTGAAATTTAACTCTATATGAATATTAGAAAATAAAAATAAGAGAAGAATAAACAAGACTAAATTAAAATAAAATAAAAACAAGAAATTCAAAAAATAGAAATGAAAAGGAAAACAGAGGTGTATGTAGTTCAGGTTAGAAGATTATTAATGAATTTGATGTACTGGACAGCTCACTGTGATGGTAACTATGTTAAAAAATTATTTATATTAAAAAAAATGAGCCAGAATAGTGGGAATAAATTAAAAATAAAAGTTGTCCTATGAAATAGTGGTGGTTATTCTTTTGTAGACTTTTTTTTTCTTTACTGGTTTGGTTTCTGTGGGAGGGGCCTGCCACGGAAGTTTTCAGTCAATGATACTCCCTGAGTTAATTCCTCCAGTCCCCCTCAATGGAGTGGGCTCTGAGGAAATCGTTTTTTTTCTGGATTTTGTTCTCTAGTGGTTTAATGTTTGATCACTATTATTTTTCCTTTTGTATTGACCACATTTGATGTTTTTTGTAAGTTTAGAGGAAAGCAAATTGCACCCTGAACTCCCTCTCAGAGAGAAGCCTCAGTGTGGCTGCAGAGCCCATATAAATTTTCCCTTGGCCGCCGGCAAAGCAGGTTCCAAGTCGTGGTCCCTGGGTGTGCAGGATCTTTCGCTTATACCCAAAACCATGGCAGCGACCGGTGTCTGGGCTTGTTCAGACACAAGCAGCGATCGCACACTGAGATTTTCCTGATGGCCTGGGCTTGGAGTGACTGTTCTTTCTGGGTCTAAGAGCACCAGGTGTGCACTCTTAGATGGAAGTCTCCTCTTTCAGAGGAAGATGTGGGTCGTGCTCGCATCTCAGGCTCTGCAAAGAGGGCACAGGCTGGGCCTTGGTGCACCTCTCATAGGGGAGAGATTGTGGCGTATGTCTTAGGCTCTGAAACAATGGCACAGGTCAAAGAGTGCTAGCTGGGCCTTAATACATCTCTCAGGGGAGGTTGAGGGGTTCGCATCTCAAGCTCTGTAGCAGGGCTCGTGCATTCTGCCATCTGGCATGGCTCCCATTCCTTCACAGGATCCAGACCCCACACAATCTCGGCATGCTGGTGGCTCAGGGAACAAGGCCTGGTTTCTCCACCCACACTGGCTCTGTGCCCTGGGACTGGGGACTTAAGCCCCTTTTCCTAGCTGCCCCGATTCCCACAACCCTCCTCCCCACTATCCTTTGCTCTTTTGGAGTGCTTTGAACCAGTCTCCAAGTTAATCCTGGTCTCCAGACGCAGGGCACTCACGGATTGGGGTATTACTTTCCAACCGGTCACCTCTGGAGGCTCCCCACCATCTTCCAATATCAGTCAGCACTTCTCATACCACTTTTCCTGCCCACTGGTGACTTCTGCCCCTGTAGAGATCTAGATGTGTATAATTCTAATCTTGGGCTGATATCATGGGTGATCGAAGTTCTTTGGTAGGTAATCAATTGCTTTAGGGTACAGGTTGAAACGGCGCCTCCTCCTACTTCCCTGCCATCTAGCCCCCTCCATAATCCGTTTTTGACAGAGTATTCAAGGATGCTTTGGCTCCATATAAGATCTAGTGCTCATTCTAATACCACCACGAATCCTCAATACCAATTATCCTCTTCCCTCATTCCCTGCATTTCTATATTTTCTTTGTTCTCAGAGTCCTGAGTCACACACAGTTTGACTCCTTCTCTGACTTCTTCCCTTTCAGTTTTTCTTGCCTTACTAAGGGTCATGGCATTCCTCCTGGGGCACATACGAGAGAAGCCATATGATATTTTTATTTGTCTCTTGCCTTTTTCACTTTGCATCACTCAGTCCAGTGGCATTCATGACAATGCAAGTACCAGGGGTTCATCGTCCCTGATGGCTGTGGAATACTGTGACCAATAGGCCCACTGCTTTTTTTATCTACTAGTCTTTGCAAGGACATTGAAGCTCAATCCACAGTTCTGCTTGATTGAAACACACAGGCCATCGATATAGGCTGTTCCTTTTCCTCTGATTAAAGAGATGTGGTTAACATGGCTATACCCATTACCACAGAAGGTAGAGTTAACTAGTTGACAAGGGTTCCTGTCCAGGGCTCCTCCTTAAGAGTTGGTTCTCATGCAGAATGTTACTCTCGTTGAAGCCTTTGCAAAGGTGTTTAAGGTAAAGCCAGATAGACAGAGCCCTAACCCCTTATGACACATGTTTCAAACACTAGGGCATGAGGACACAAAAAGCACAATACATCCATGCCCTAACATTTTTCCTTCCCATTCCTTAGTCATCTCTGACCCATAAGGAAAATACGTTGAGAGGGACTCTCTCACCCACAGGATGACAAACCCCACAGATAGCAGTTGATTCTCAAGAAGCCTCACTGTTTTTTGATATCTCTAGAAATTCCAGTGGAAATATGAAAACCTTGCCGTCTCCAGAGAAAAGTTGGCCTAAAGGATGGTATACCAAATGTTCTTTTCTTTTCCCTTTGTCTATAAAGGCGAAGTGGGACATTAACACACAAGACAACCTGAGTTCTTGACCAGGCTCAGAGAGCCCTTTTTCTGTCCATCCTGGAGCTGCCTACCTTAAGCCATAGGACTGAATGTTTCTGAGAGTGGGACTGCTGCTTCAGTGAATCCAGCTTCTGTGATGTCACAAAGATTTGAAGTCAAAGCAACCACTCCTTATCAACAGACAGTGGATGTTTCAGGTTGGTGAGGAGATACAGGAAGACCAAGAAGAGGATAATAAACAATTGACCTCCGATCAAAGGTCTGGCATAGCGGGATGGTGGGAGGTGCTCTGTACTTGGCTGTATACCACAGGGGCCTAGATCCAAGTTAAATAAAACACCCTCTGACACCAGGGAATCCTGTACACCGGTTTTGTTTCTGTTTTTTGTCAAATGATGCACATGCACGTATTTGACAGAGATACAGAGAGATCACAATCAGGGGATGGATTTGGGGCAGGAGAAGCATACTTGCCACTGAGCAGGAAACCTGAGACCAGAGTCAATGTCATGACCCTGGGATCCTGAGTTGAGATGAAGGCCACTTCTGAACTGATGGACATACCCCATGACCCAATCTTTTTCTTCTTAATACCTCCTAGTCCTTGACAAGAACCACTGCTCTGTCATTGTTCAGAAATGCAGGGTATATGGATTTTGGCTTGGGCTGGTGTTGCTTGCTCTATCCGACCTGTTTCAAGAGCTGCGATAGCTTGTCCTCTTGAAGTCAGTTATTTGGCTATAGACAAACTACTCTCCCACACATATTTGGGTAAAGAGAATCCCTCCTTTGATAGATTTTTTTCAGGGGAAATGACACTATGTCTTGTGGTGCTGTGCTTCTGTGGATGGTGATGGGAGTCATCTGTGCCTCTGAATCTAAATATCTGTTTCTGCTCCCAGATGAGGGACTTTTTCAGCTCTGATTTTGCAAATAAATGCTTATCCCTATTTTTTCTTCACTTCTCATTTTCCAAGAAAACCCATTCCTTGGAGTCTATGAGTTCCCTAAGCTCATTGTCAATTTCCAACATTCTTCCTACTCTCTTTGGATTTGCTTCCTTATTTTCGAGTCTTTTTGCCCCGGGTCACTAATTTGATCATCTGCTTTTGCCAGCTTCCTGGATTTTGTACCTAGTATGCTACCCACTTTTCATCAGAAACTATTTTATTTTACTTATAATCTTATCTTATTTTATTTTATTTTTATCTGTTTTATCTTTGTAGTTCGAGATTCTCTGATATCTTTTATGTTTTCATATATACAGGGAGTATCCTGGCCACTGCTTTCAATTGTCCATTGTGTGTGTAATATGTAGAGTTTCACTACGATTGCCTATACATGATCAATTCTTGTTCTTATTCCTCAGCATCAATTGGTTATTCCATCTTTGCATTGTATCTAGGTCTCTGTATTCCTCTCTGTATTTAGAAAGCACATTCTTTTTTCTACACTGAGGGTAATATCGTTAGGAGGAAGAGATCATGGAGAGTCCAAGTGCTGGCCCTTGTGGGAGTCTCGGGTGTGTGTGTGGCATGCATTCCCTCTTTTGTTGTGTTGTTGCTATCCCCATCCTTGAGGCAGGTCATCTGCACAGGCTCTCCTTGCCTGCTGTTGGTGTATTTGGGTTCTGGGCTGAATATGCTCTGGTTTAGCCTTGTGGCGTCTGGTGTGCCTGTGAAAGGAGATGTTTAACGAACTCAAAAGAACAAAAGCATGAAGAATGGTTGTGGTCAGGAGAGAGCATTTGGGCAGGGCTTTCTTCTAGTCCCCTATGGGAGAGTCTGTTCTCCTGGGACTAAGCTACTTCACAGAGAAATGCAGTCGACCCTGTGTTCAATGGTTGGGATTTCATGTTGGCACGTTAGGCAGTAATGTCCTCACCATCCCGTCTTTGGCCCGTAGCTCAGTCTTTATGCTGCTGGTGCGAGAGCACAAAATTTATTGTGCTCCCATCGAAACATCACAAACACAGCCTCTCAAGGATGCACTGCCAGAAACCACCAAATTCCCACTGTGTCTCCTTCTATTGTTTCTGATCATGATATTCAAGCTGTCTGAACCTGGTTGCTTGCTGTTGTCCTCTGCAAGAAAAACACAGTGTTCTCTTGATTTGATGTCTGCCAAGTCTAATGATCTTAAATCTCCAGGCCTCAAGACTATTTGTTCACAAGAACTCATGCCATTCAGACACTCTGTTGGTCACAGCCGATGGGTTGGTTCCTTGTTGGTTCCCAGGGTGCTTCGCTTTCCTGTGTTTTGGTCTTTTGCATTGGCTCCCTACCTTCTGCAGCACCAACAACCAACTTTTCCCCAAGGAATGTCTCCAATCTTCTCCTATAGTCTCTGTGACTTCTTTTCTCTTTCACTGTGGAGTTTACTTCGTAGGCTTCAGGTCAATTTCTGCGAAGTAGCAGTCTATGTGGTAATCTTCCAGTTGTGTTCATGGCTGAGGACAAACCTGGAGTTCTCAGATACTACTACCATCTCACTGTCTTCCAAAGGCACCACAGATTCTTAGTGAGGCATAAGCAAGAATGAATTCTTGCTACTTGCCTCCTATGACAGTGTTGTGCAGAGAAATGGGCTACGTCACATCTATCAGTCTCAGAAAGACAAATAGCATACGATTTCACTCTTTCATTTAACAAGAAGCATGTGAAAAAGTAAGGGAAAAAGTGACAATTAATACGATTCTAACCAGGCACCAAAAATTTGGTGTTTGTTTGAAGGCACATTTGTGAGAATACGAGATTATCAAAGAGGACAAGAGATGACATTCTTTGTAGGAAATTTGGCTGAAACTTAAGGAATGTGAGTTCTTAAGGCATGTCAAATTGAACTGCTCTCCATAAAAGCCTGACTTCCTACCTCTTGAAATTTAATTATCAGTGTTACGTGAAACCTAATCAGACAACACACACACACACACACACACACACACACACACACACACACTCACACAGATAAAACACGCAGAATATGGGGATGATGTGAGGAATCACACTAAGGGTCAAAAAACACGAAGAAAATATCATAAAGGGGAAAGGCACATAGAATTCAGGTCAGAAACATACCAAAATGAGAAAGTTAAGTTCTTAACTATCAATGATTAGTTTAGGTATTCAGGACTAAATTCTTCAACAACAGATTGTTGTACTGGATGAAATTTTTTTTTGGATGAAGATTTTTAAGAAAAGGAAATAAAGGGCAAAAAAAGTCCACAAGAAAACCACAAAAACTGTACAAGCTCGACTTTCTGTTGGTCATAAGAGATTTCCTTCAACTCTAAAGTTATACTTCGCTTGAAAGTGAACAAATATGGAAGACATTGGTTATGCAATTAGCAAGGAGAAGAGAGCCAATGTTATTGTGCCTATGGCAGATAGAGAAATTTTCTGCCTTCGAGAGACAAAAGATTACCGGAAGGTGTTTAGTCTAGATGGAACATCAAAACATCAGAAACTTGGAAAAATTGCCAATATATACACCACCAATATGGGTGTATCTAAAGATTGGAAGCGTATTAACAGAAAGGTAGGGAGATGGGAACCCCAATCTAATATTTGTAGGGACTACGACACCCACATTCAGTACAAGACAGATCATCCGGATGGAAAGGTGTTAAGAAATAACAGACGTCCTCATGGGCTCTCTAGAACACCTGAGCTTTGGGGAAACATGCATAAGATTATGTCGCTGAAAATCATAAGACAAGTTCTTCCCAAGGGCAGACTTATTTTTGTCTATCACAGATCGTGTGCTGGTGTCCAAATAAAGCCGTAATTAATGAAAGAGAATTCAAATCTCATCTTGTATACTTATGACCACGAAGGTATGAGAATGGAAAGAAATCATTTTCAAATCGAAACACAGCCAGACACTAATAGCTGGAAAGCAAACACACTCGCAAAAAGTAATGAATCAAAGAAAGAAAATTAAAAGGAAAATCAGAAAGTGCCATGAACAAAAAAAGGAAAGTCAAGAAACTTATGGGGTGATGCCAAAACATACTACGAGGAGGAATATATGTTTAAATGCATGTATTTTCCAAAATTAAAAACACCGGAAAAAAGCAAACAATCTGGATGCCATAAAGAACTAGGAAAAGAAGAAACAAACTGCACACTTATCCAATAAAAAAATAAATAATACATACTGTCATCAAAATAAAAGAAATACAAACAAACACATAGGAAATAATCAGGTAAACTCACACGTCAGTACTGAAAACATTAACAAACTGGAGGAGCCATTACATGCATAAAACATTGAGACAAGCACACAGTTGAAAATATGAGACCACATGACAACATTCCCCAAGCAAAATTTACAATGGAGGAATTTTATGTACCCAAATATGCGTGGGAGAGTAGTTTGTCCATAGTCAATCACTGACTTCAAGGGAACAAGCTACACCAGCTTCTAAGCAGGTCATAAAACTCAAGCAACACCAGCCCAAGCCAAAATCTGCATCCCCTGAATTGCTGAAAAAGACAGAGCTGTGGTTCTTGCCTAGAACTAGGAGGTATTCAGAAGAGAAAGACTGGGTCCATAGTATTTCCATCAGTTCAGAGATGGCCTTCTCTCATGTCCTGATCCCAGGGCCATGGCATCGACTCTGGTCTCAGGTTCCCTTCTCAGGGGCAAGTCAGGTTCTCTCTCTCAAGATCCACCACCTCATTGTGATCTCTCTGTTTCTCTGTCAAATACATGCATGTGCATCATTTGAAAAAAAAAAAAACACAAAAACAGAACCAGGGTACAAGGATTCAATGGGGCCAGAGGAGGTTTTATTTAATTTGGACCTAGGTCCCTATGGAATGCAGCCTGGTACAGAGAACCATCCTAAAATTCCAGACCTTGGCTCTGAGCTTTTTTGTTCTTAGTGTGTGTGTGTGTGTGTGTGTGTGTGTGTGTGTGTGTGTGTGTTTTGTTTTGTTTTGTTTTGATTTGTTTTTGTCTTCCTGTATCTTCACACAAACCTGTAGCATCATAGTCTGACCTGGTGTAATGGCCCCTTGTTTATGCATTGTTCCTCCTCTCCTGGATCCATTAGATTATCCCTATATTCTGCAAGAGGCACTGTTTGCTAATCACTTCATACCATTTGTTGGATGGTAATTGGAGGGTTAAGGCAGGCTTGTCCTGCCACATCTCCATGCAGCTCCCAAGAGGGTAACTGCACCACCCTGTGGGAATGCTCAAGGTTCTTAGACATTCGACATTCGAAATCTCTTCAATGTGTCCTTTTGGAGATACAAGTTGTCATTCTGAAACAGGCATGAAACATGCATGAAAGTCTTTCAGATGGCTCTCATAGGGCTATGGCTCTCTTCCAACATCCTCCATGTTTGCTCCTGTAACACCAAGTGCATGAGTCCTTCTTGGACCTAAGGTCCGAGGGTGTAGAGTCTGACTTTGGTGCTTGGTCAGTTTTGAAGTTTGGGAGGTAGTTTTAGCATGATTTATTGAAACGCTAGAAGTACTCAAGTCCTCACTGTTGAAGACTGCAGACCTGTCTTTGGCATGGTTTCAGGCATTCCATTTAAACTTTCCTTGTGTGACCCATTTCCTGGACAGAAGTGCCCTGTTTGGGTGGGAGGACCATACCCATGTGCAGGGTGCAGAGTTCTAACCCTTAGGCTTTGATTGCAGCCTGATTGTTTCTTGGTCTTTCATGGGTAAGATGGAATGCTGAATCCTTGCATTTCTTCGGAGTCCAGAGGGCCGGTGCTGATAGTCATGACCATACTAAAAATTCTGCCATGCAACAATTCGCTTTGCAAACTGCCTTGGTGAGACACTCAGGCGGCTCCAGTGGTTTGGGAGTGCTTGGGATACTTTTGGCCCACACATGACTACTCCAGGCAAGTGTAGTTATCAGGAGTGTTTTCTATGTCTTCAAAGCTTTGTGACATCACAGAAGCTGGCTTCACTGAAGCAGCAGTCCCTGTTTCATGACCTTTGAGTCCTATGGCTTTAGGTAGGAAGCCCGGGAAGAACTAAAATCAGTCCTCTGAGCCTAATCAAAAACTCAGGTTGTCTTTGTGTTAATGTCCCACTTTCCCTTTCTAGACAAAGAGTAAAGATAATGACTTTCGGTATACCATCCTTAAGGCCAATATTTCTCCAGAAATGGTCAGGTGTTACAATTTCCACTTTAATTTCTAAAGATCACTAGAAACAGTGAGGCATCTTGGCTATCAATAGCCTTCCGTACGGTTTGTGATCCTGTGCGTGAGAGGGTCCTTTGTCAGTGTCTTTCTCCTATGAGTCAGTGAAGACTAAGAGCCGGAAAGTCTGTTTTCAAGAAAATATGTTAGGGCATGGATGTATTGTGATGCCTGTCCTAATCTCCTAGTGTTCTGAAACACTAGTCATAAGGGATTAGGGTTCTGTCTACTCGGCTTTAATTTAAACACTTTTACAAAGGCTTCAAGTAGAGTGACATTCTGCATGAGAGCTAACGTTTAAGGAAGAGCCTTGGACAGCACACCTTGTCATCATTAGTTAACTCTATCTGCTGTGGCATTGGCTATACCCATGTTGACCAAATATCTTAATCTGAGAAAGTGGCACGCAATGCCCACTCGAGCAGAACTGTGGAATGATCCACAATGTCTTGCAATGACTCTTGGATAAAGAAGGTGTGGGCCATGTTGAGTACACAGTATTCTTTTGCCCTCATGAACGATGAAACCCTGGTACTTGCATTGACATGAATGCCACATGACTGGGTGATGCAAAATGAAAAAAGCAAGCAGACAAATGGAAATATCATATGACTTCTCTTGGATGTGCCCTAGGAGGAATGCCATGGCCCTTAGAAAGGAAGGGAAACCAGAAGGGGAATAAGTCAGAGAAAAAGACAAACCAGCAGTGACTCGGGACTGTGAGAACCAAGCTGAGGGTTGCAGAAAGGAATGACATGCAAGGAATGAGGGAACTGGTGTTGAGGAGTTGTGGCATATATTAACATGATCACTAGGTTGTATATGGAATGAAAGCATTCATGAATATTCTGTCAAAAACGGATGATGGATGATAGGCTTGCTTCCTCAAATAACAAATAAATTAAAGAAAAACAATCTGTACCTTTCAAAACCAAATGAAGACAGACAGAGAAAAGGAAAGAAGTGTATTTTAATTATCTTTACATATCTTTACGTATTTGCATTCATTCAATCTGCTATCAATCTTTTCATCCAGGACTCTTTTTTATTTTATTTTATTTTATTTTATTTTATTTTATTTTATTTATATTATTTTTATCTCTTTATAATTGTGTGGTTCAAGACTCCCTGATGACTTCTGATTTTTCTGATGTACAGTGAGTATTCTGGCTGCTGCTATCAATCCCCCATCAGGCACGTTACATGCAAAGGTTTCCCTTTACTGGCTGGACATGGTCATTTCTTGTTCTTTTACCTCGTCATCAATTGATTTTTCCATCTTTGCATTAGATACAGGTCTCTGTCTTCTTTTCAGTATTTGAAAAGCCCATTCTCTTTTATAGCCTGAGCGTAATATCTTTAAAAGAAGAGATCATGGAGTGCCCAAGGGCTGGCCCTTTTGGGAGTATCAGGTGGGTGTTTCATGCATACCCTCTGCTGTTGTGTTGTTGCTATCCCCTGTCCTTGAAGCCAGTTATACGCAGAGGCTCTCCTGCCTGATGTTCAGAGTGTTTGAAGTCTAGGCTGAATAGTGTGAGGATTAGCTTGGTGGTCTCTGGTGTGCCTGTGAAAGGAAACATTCAACCAACACAACAGAATGAAGCCTGCAGAATGTTGTGGTTATGAGAGAGCATGTGGGCAGGGCTTTCTTCTAGTCTTCTATGGGAGAGTCTGTTCCCCTTGGACTAAGCAACTTGGACTGAGGAAGCTGCCCCCCCAGTGTTCCACAGTTGGAACTTCTTGCTTGCAGGTTAGGCAGGAAATATCCTCACCATCCTCTCTTTGGCCATTAACTCAGTTTTTATGCTCCTGGTGCGAGAGCCCAAAATTTATTATGCCCCCATCGAGTCATCTCCACGAACCCTGCCTCTCATGGATGCACTGTCAGAACCCACCATTTTCCCACTATGTTTTCTGGCATTGTCTCTGATCATGGTTTCTTGGCTGTCTGCACCTGGTAGTTTGGTGGTGTCCTGTCCAATAGAAACACAAGGTGCTATTGAGTCGATGTCTGCCAAGCAGGCTGATCTGAAATCTCTGGGCAATAAGATTCTTTGTTGGCAAGAACTTGTGCCATTCAGACCCTCGGCTGGTCAAAGGCAATGGCTTTGGGATATATGCATCATGTGGGTTCCCAATGTGTACTCCTCTCTCCTGTGGCTTTACTTTTTCCATTGGCTCACTGCACTCTGAAGTACCAATGACAACATATCTCCTAAGCCATGTCTCAAATCTTCTCACATATTCTCTGGGATTACTTTTTTCCTATACTGTGGAGTTTGGTATGCTCCAGGGCATTTTCCAAAATATTTCATTATATGTGGTAATCTTCAGTTTGTGTTCATGGCTGAAGACAAGCCTGGAGTTCTCAGAAAATACTACCAAATCTGTCCTCCATAGGCACCACAGATTCTTACAGTTATAATCAAGAACAAATTCTTGCCACTAGCTTCATGTGGTAGAGTTTTGTTGAGCATTGGGCTACATCACATCTCTCAGTCTCAGAAATACAAATAACAATTTTACTCTCTCATCGTAGTCAAGGAACATTTGAAAAATAAGGGGGGAAAAGTACAAACAATATGACTCTAACCAGGCACACAAAATTGTGTGTTTGCTTGAAGCCGGTTAGTGAGAATATGTGTTTATAAAAAAGGCCTAAATGGAACATAACTTGTACGAAATTTGGCTGAAAGTGATGGAATGTGAGTTTTCAAGGCATATCAAATTGAATTGTTATGCATTTTTGACCGAGTTATTATCTCTTGAAATTTAATTTTAAGTGCTATATGAAACAAACACAGACAAAACACACACCCACCACAGATAAGACACACGAAAGATGGGGAGCAAGTGAGGAATCATATAAAGGAAGCAAATCCCAAAGAAAATACCATAAAGGTGAAAGGCACAGAGAATACAAGTCAGAATGAACCAAAATTAGAAAGTTAACTCCTTACCTATCAATAATTAGATCAAGTATTCAGGACTAAATTTTCCTATCCCTTTAAAAAGATTGTTGGAAGGAGGAAATTTTTAAAAAATGCAAAAAAATGTCAAAATTAAAACAACATAAACCAAACTTGACCTTATGTTGGCCATAGGAGATTTCCTTTGGCTATAAAGATGCAAATAGCGTGAAATGGAAGAACTGGGGGAGACATAGGATATGCAATTCTCAAGGAGAAGAGAGCCAAAGTAAATGTGCGTATGGCAGATAGAGAGATTGTATGCGTTCCAGAGACAAAAATTATCAGAAGCTGTTTAGTCTTGACGGAGCATCCAAACATAAGACTCTTGGAAGAATTTCCATCATATATACCACCAACCTGGGTCTATCTAGATGTTGGAGGCATATTAACAGAAAGGAAGGGAGATGGGGACCAAAATCCAATATTCTTGGGGACTACGATATCCACTTTAAGCACAGGACAGATCATAGGGACTGAAAGGTGGGAAGGAATAACTGACATCATCACGGGATCTCTAGACCACCTGAGCTTTGGAGAAACATGCATAAGATGTATCTCTGAGGACCATAGGAGAAGTTGTTCCATAGGGCAGACCTAGCATTGTCTATAACATATCATGTGCTGTATTCCAAATCCAGTTTTAATTAATAGAAGAGAATTCAAACCCTATCTTGCTCCATGCAATCCGTGCCCTCTCTAATACCCACAACCTGGTTCCCTCATCCTCCCACCCCACGACCCTTCAGAACCTCAGATTGTTTTACAGAGTCTATAGTTTCTCATTGTTCACCTCCTCTTCCAATTTCCCTCAAATCCCTTCTCCTCTTCATCTCCCCTTGTCCTCCATGTTATTCGTGATGCTCCACAAATAATTGAAACCATAGGATAATTGACTCTCTCTGCTTGACTTGTTTCATTCAGCATAATCTCTTCCAGTCCCGTCCATGTTACTACAAAACTTGGGTATTTATCCTTTCTGAAGAAAGCATAATACTCCTTAGTGTAAATGGACCACATCCTTCTTATCCATTCTTCCATTGAAGGGCACTTTGGGTCTCTCTACAGCTTGGCGACCATGGCCATTGCAGCTATAAACATTGGGGTACAAATGGCCCTTTTTTTCACTACATCTGTATATTTGGTAAAGACCCAGTAGTGCAATGGCAGAGTCATAGGGAATTTCTATTTTCTACTTCTTGAGGAATCTCTACACCATTCTCCAAAGTAGCTGCAATAACGTGTATTCCCACCAACAGTGTAAAAGTGCTCCCCATTCTTTCCATCCTCTCCAACACATGATGTTCCCGTCTTGCTTTTTGGCCATTCTAACTGGTGTAAGGTGAAATCTCAATTGGTTTTCATTTGAATCTCCCTGATGGCTAGTGATGATGAACATTTTTTCATGTGTCTGATAGCCATTTTTATGTCTTCATTGGAAAAATGTCTCTTCATACCTTCTGACTATTTTTTGTATGATTGTTCTTTGTGTGTTGAGTTTGAGGAGTTCATTATAGATCTTGGATATCAACCATTTTTCTGTACTGTCATTTGGAAATATTTTCTCCCTTTCCACATTTTGCCTCATTTTTGTTGTTGTTGTTGACTGTTTCCTTTGCTGTGTATAAGCTTTTGATCTTGATGAAGTTCCAAAAGTTCATTTTCACTTTGTTTCCTTTGCCTTTGCAGCCATATATAGAATGAAGTTGCTGTGGCTGATATCGAAGAGGTTACTGCCTATGTTCTCCTCTAGGAATCTGATGGATTCCTGTCTCACATTTCAGTCTTTTATCCATTTTGAGTTACCTTTGTATAGGGTGTAAGAGTATGATTGAATTTTATTTTTCTATATATAGCTGTCCAGTTTTCCCAACACCATTTATTGAAGAGATTGTATATTTTCCACTATACAGTGGAAGATTATTTGCCCATAGATTTCAAGGTCCATATCTGGGTCTCTACGCTGTTCTAACAGTCAATGTGTCCGTTTTTAAGCCAGTATCAAAGTGTCTTGGTAATCACAGCTTTGTAGTAAAACCGGGAATCAGTTAACGTGAGGGCCCAAGGTTTCTTTTTGTTTTTCAACATTTCCTCAGCAATTTGGGGTCTCTTCTGATTCCATACAAATTTTAGGATTATTTGCTCCAACTCTTTGAAAACTACCGGTGGAATTTTGATCGGAATGGCATTAAAAGGATAGATTGCTCTAGACATTATAGACATTTTCACTATGTTTATTCTTCCGATCCAAGAGTATGAAATGGTCTTACTCTTTTTGTGTCTTCTTCAATTTTTTCATGAGTGTTATGCAATTCCTTGAGTACAGATCCTTTACTTTTTTGGTTAGGTTTATTACCACTTATCTTATGGTTCTTGGTGCTATAGTAAATGAAATACATTGTTTAAATTCCCTTTATGTATGTTCATTGTTAGTGTATAAGAAAGCCACTGATTTATGTACATTGACTTTGTATCCTGCCAGTTTGCTGAATTGCTGTATGAGTTCTAGTAGTTTGGCGGTGGGGTCTTTTGGGTTTTCCATATAAAGTATCATCTCATCTGCGAAGGAAAAGAGTTTAAATTCTTTTTTTTATAAAGATTTTATTTATTTATTTGACAGAGAGAAATCACAAGTAGGCAGAGAGGCAGGCAGAGAGAGGAGGAAGCAGGCTCCCCGCTGAGCAGAGAGCCCCATGCAGGACTCGATCCCAGGACCCTGAGATCATGACCTGAGCGGAAGGAAGTGGCTTAACCCACTGAGCCACCCAGGTGCCCCAAGAGTTTAAATTCTTTATTGCCAATTTGGATACTTTTTATTTCTCTTTGTTGTTGGATTGCTGTTGCTAGAACTCTTTATACTACGTTTAACAAGAGTGGTGAGAGTGGGCATCCATCTGTTCCTGAACTCAATGGGAAATCTACAAGCTTTTACCAATTGAGGATGATATTTGCTGTGGGTCTTTCATAGATAGATTTGATGAAGTTGAGGAATGTTCCCTCTATCCCTATACTTTGAAGAATTTTAATCAGGAACAGATGCTGGATTTTGTCAAATGCTTTTTCTGCATCAATTGAGAGGACCATGAAGTTCTTCTCTCTTTTCTTATTGATTTGTTCTATGACATTGATTGATTTTTGAATGCTGACCAATCCTTGTAGCCCAGAGATGAGTCCCACCTGCTCAGGGTGGGTAATCTTCTTAATGTGTTGTTGAATACTGTTTGCTAATATCTTGTTGCTAATATAATCATAGCATCCATTTTCATCAGTGATATTGGTCTAAAATTCTCCTTTTAGGTAGGATCTTTGGCCTGGTTGGGTATCAGGGTAATGCTGGATTCATAGAAAGGGTTGGGAAGTTTTCCTTCTGCTTCAATTTTTGAAACAACTTCAGGAGAATAGGTGTTATTTCTTTCTGAAAGTTTGGTAGAATTCCCAAGTGAATCCGTCAGGTCCTGGGCTCTTGTTTTTGGGGAGATATTTGATCACTGCTTCAATATTATTACACGATATTGGTCTATTCAGGTTGTCAATTTCTTCCTGGTTCAATTTTGGGACTTTATAGTTTCCATGGAAAGCATCCTTCCATATAACTGTTCATAATAACTTCTAATAATGGTTGCTACTTCCCTGGTGTTAGTTGTGATCTCTCACTTTTCATTCATGATTTTATTAATTTGGGCTTTCTCTCTTTTCTTTTGTTTAGTGTTGCCAATGGTTTGTCGATCTTATTGCTTCTTTCAAAAAAAAAAACAGTGTTTGTTTCATTGATACATTCTACTGTATCTCTGGTTTATACCTCATTGATCTCTGCTCTAATCTTGATTATTTCTCTTCTTATGTGTGGAGCTGGTTTTATTTGTTGTTGATTCTCCAGTTCTTTAACGTGTAGACACAGCTGATGAATATTGGTTTTTTCCTTTTTTTTTTTTTTTTTGTTTTTTGAGGAAATCTTGGATGGCTATTTATTTCCCCCTTCAGTCTGCCTTTGTTGTATCCAATAGGTTTTGGACTGAAGTGTCTACATTCTCATCGGTTTCCATGAATTGTTTCAGTTCTTCTTTGATCCCCTGGTTGATCCAAGCATTCTTTTAAAAATAATAATAAATTAATTTGTTTAATAAACATATAACATATTTTTAGCCCCAGTGGTTAAGGTCTGTGAATCACCAGGTTTATACATTTCATAGCACAAATCCTAGCATATACCCTCCCCAATATCCATTTTCCCACCACCCTCTCCAGTCCCCACACCCCAGCAATCATCAGTCAGTTTTTTGAGATTGAGTCTTTTATTGTTTGTCTCCCTCACAATCCCATGTACTTTCATTTATTCTTTTCCTACCCCCATCACCCCACATTCCATCTCCACTTCCTCATATCAAGGAGATCATATGATAGTTGTCTTTCTCTGATAGGTTTTTTTTTTTTTTTTTTTTGCTAAGCATTATACCCTCTAGATAAATTCATGTGGTCAAAAACGGCAATATGTCATTTCTTTTGCTGGCTGCATAGTATTCTATTGTGTATATATACCACATCTTCTTTATCCATTCATCTTTTGATGGGCATCTAGGTTCTTTGCATTGGTTGGTTATTGTGGACATTGCTGCTATAAACATTTGAGTGTACTTGCCTTTTTGGAGTACCACATTTCTGTCTTTAGGATATATACCCAAGAGTGCAATTGCTGTGCCATAGGTTAGCTCTATTTTCAGTTTTCTAAGGAACCTCCACACTGTATTCCAGAGTGGCTGCACAAGCTTGAATTCCCACAAAGACTGCAGGAGAGTTCCCTTATCTCTGCATCCTCGCCACCATCTGTCATTTCTTGACTTGTTAATTTTAGCCATTCTGACTGGTGTGAGGTGGTATCTCGTTGTGGTTTTGATTAGTATCAGTTGAGTCCTGATTTGTGACCCAGTATATGGTCTACTTTTGAGAAGGTTCCATGTGCACTTGAGAAGAACGAGTGTTCTGCTCTTTTAGGGAGGAGTGTTCTGTATATATCTATGAGGTCCATCTGGTCCAATGTGTCATTCATGATTTTGTTTCTTTATGAATTTTCTGCATGGATGCTCTGTCAATTTCTGAGAGAATCATGTAAAGATCTTCTACTATTAATCTATTCATAACAATATGACTCTTTATCTTGACTAACCTTTTTTCTCATGTAATTGGTTGCTCCCATATCGGGTGCACAGATATTTACAATTGTTAGATCATCTTGGTGGATAGTCTCCTTAGGAAAATGTAGTGTCTTTCTGTATCTCTGACTACTGCCTTTAGTTTAAAATCTAAATTATCTGATATGAGAATTGCTACCCCAGCCATCTTTTGAGGCCACTGGCATGAAAGATGTTTCTTTATCCTTTCACTTTCAGTCTGGGTGTATCTTTAGGTTCATAATGGGTCTCTAGTAGACACCATATGGATAGGTCCTGTCGTTTAATCCAATCTGCAACCCTGTGTCATTTTATGGGCGCATATAGGCCCTTCACATTGAGAGTGTTTGTTGATAGATATGTTTTTATTGACATCGCGTTTCAATGAAGACTTTTATTCTGTAGATTTTTTCTATATTTCTTTTCAATGCTATTCTTAGGATTTTCCACTTTTATTGAACTCCCCTTAATATTTGCTGCCGTGTCGATTTAGTGGTTGCATAGTCCGTTAAGCCTTGCCGTTATTGAAAACTATTTCTCCATCGATTTTGAATGTCAGTCTTGCTCGATAAAGTATTCTTGGTTGTATATTCTCATTTAGTACCCTGAAAATATCTTGCCTGCCCTTTCTGGCTTTACAGGTCTCTCTGGACAGGTCTGACATGATTCTGATCGGCTTTCTTCTGTACATAAGAATCCTTTTTGTCATAGCAGCTTTAAAGCGATTGTATCTATACTTATGATTTCTCAATTTTACTCTCAGTTCCCTTTCATTTTTTTTTGTATCTATAATTTTAGGGGGAGACTGTCCTGCCTCTAGAACATGAACACCGGTTCCATTCATGAGATTAAGAAAATTTTTATAAAGATGTTGTTCCACTATATCTTCTAGACTTCTTTCTTTCTCCTCCCCTTCAGGAATTCCAATAATTCGGACATTGGTACTTTTCATGGCATCATTTATTTCCCGGTTTCTATTTTTGTAGCTTCTAAATTTGTGCAAGACTTCCTCCTGATACTTTCTCTGTCTGTTTTTCCTACAGATTATTAATTCTATCTTATTGTGTGGTTACCCTAGCTTTTATTGAATTTAGATTAGATTGGAACTGATTGAGAGCATTGTGAACCTCAGCCCTGGTGGTTTTAGTTCTGCCCTTACATTGTTTATGTCATCCCTGGTGGATTTTATTTCTGCTCTAATCAATTTTGTTTGATCATGCATGGCTTTCTGCAACCTAGCTATTGTGATCCGGAATACTCTTTCCATCATACTGAATATTTTGATAGCCCTAGGTCAGTTGCAGAAGGCCTATCCATTTTTCTTCTGTTGTGCATTCCTCCTCCAAGTCATTTTTGTGAGAGATGACTGAACGGATGCAGGTGGATGTATCGACCATGTTGTAGTGAAAGTACACCCTGGGATGCTTTTGAGCAATAGGATTCCCGACCCAAACAAGAGAAAAAAGAAAAGAGAAAGAATAGAGAGAGATAGAGAGACAAAAGAGAAGGCTCAGCCCAAATGGGCCACAAGGAAAATTTGTGAAGTATACAAACAGAAACAGACAAACAAAAAACTGATAAACTTATAAGCAAATAAAAAAAGAAACTTGGCGAAAAGAACCCCAAATATAAGATTTATATATTATTAGGACAAACAAGAAAACATGGAAACTTTGGCAGAGAAAAATGATGTGAGTGTGGTTATAAGTTCTCAGTGTGGGCGAGGAAGAATGTGTTGATTCTTCCTGGATGTATCTTGATATCTTTGTTAAAAAAAACCTCAACTTATCTAAGATATAGTGGGATTAAAAATTGGTTTACCTATAGGGGTAGCATTGATTGGAGAAATAAGATTGCCATGATGTTAAACTCTATATGAATATTAGAAAATAAAAATTGTAAAGAAACAAACTGGACTAACTAAACTCAAATTTAAAAAAAAATGAAAAATAAAAAATGCATAATAGAACAGAGGTGTATATACCAAAAGTTCAGATTAGAAGGTTATTATATAATTAGATGTTCTGTACATCTCACTGTGATGATAAATATGTTAATACAGCAAAGACGTTTCTAAGGTGGAAATACATAACCATCCAAGCATTCCTCAAAAAAATTGAAAAATCCAGAGCACACCAACTGTCTGTACACCTTAAAGAACTGGAGAATCAATAACAAATAAAACCAACTCCACACATAAGAAGGGAAATAATCAAGATTAGAGCTGAGATCAATGAGTTAGAAACCAGAGATACAGTAGAATGTTTCAATGAAACTAGAAGCTGGTTTTTTGAAAGGATCAATAAGATCGATAAATCATTGGTGACACTAATCCAAATGAACATAGAGAAAGCTCAAATTCATAAAATTATGAATAAAAAGGGAGAGATCACAACGAACACCAAGGAAGTAGAAACAATCTTCAAAAGTCATTATCAACAGTTAAATGACAATAAGCTAAGCAACCAAATGAAATGGATGCATTCCTGGAAAACTATAAACTCTGAAATTGCACCAGGAAGAAATTGACAACCTGTATAGATCGATATCTAGTAACGAGATTGAAGTGGTAATCAAAAACCTCCCAAAAAAACAAGATCCAAGGACTTGATGGATTCCCTGAGGAATTCTACCAAATTTTCAAAGAAGAAATAACACATATTCTCCTGAAGCTGTTTAAAAAAAAAAAAACTAAAGCAGAAGGAAAACTTCCAGACTCTTTTTGAAGCCAGCATTACCCAGATACCCAAACCAGGCAAAGACCCTACCAGAAAGAATTTCAGAACAATATCACTGATAAATATTGATGCTAAGATTCTCAACAAGATCCTAGCAAACAGGATCCAACAGGACATTAAAAAGATTATCCACCATGACCAGGTTAGATTCATCCCTGGGCTACAAGGATGGTTCAACATTCGCTAATCAATCAATGTCATAGAAAAAATTAATATGAGAAGAGACAAGAACCACATGGACCTCGCAATTAATGCAGAAAAAGCATTGAACAAAATCCAGCACCCGTTCCAAATTAAAATGCTTCAAAATATAGGAATAGAGGGAACATTCCTGATCTTCATAAAATATATCTATGATAGACCCACAGTGAATATCATCAACAATGGGAAAAAGCTTGCAGACTTCCCATTCAGATAAAGAACACGACAAGGATGCCCACTCTCACCACTCTTGTTCAATATAGTATTAAAAGTCCTAGCAATATCAATCAGAAAATAAAGAAAAATAAAAGGTATCCAAATTGATATGAAGAAGTCAAACCTTCTCTCTTTGCAAATGACATTATTCTTTATATGGAAAACCCAAAACACTCCACCTCCAAACTACTAGAACTCATACAATCCAGCAAAGTGGAAGGATACAAAGCCACTCTACAGAAATCATTGGCTTTCTTATACACTAGTAATGAAAATAAAGAAAGGGAAATTAGAGAATCGATTTTATTTATTATAGCACAAAGAACCATAAGATACCTAGGGATAAAACTAACGAAAGAGGTAAAGTATCTGTACTCGAGGAACTACAAAACACTCATGAAAGCATTTGAAGAAGACACAAAAAGATGGAAGAGCATTTCATGTTCTTGGATCAGAAGAATAAACATTTCTAAAATGTCTATACTGCCTAGAGCAATCTATACTTTTAATGCTATTCTGATAAAAATTCCACCGATACTCTTCAAAGAGCTGGAGCAAATAATGCTAAAATTTGTATGGACTCAGAAGAGACCCAGAATCTCTAAGGAAATGTTGAAAAACAAAAATAAAATGGGGGACATTGCATTACCTGATTTCAAACTTTACTACAAAGCTGTGATCACCAGGACAGCATGGTACTGGCATAAAAACGGACACATAGACGAGTGAAATAAAGTGGATAGCCCATGTATGGACCCTCAACTCTATGGGCAAATAATCTTCATCAAAACAGGAATAAAACTACAGTGGAAAATACAGTCTCTTCAATAAATAAATGGTGCTGGGAAAACTGGACATCCATTTGTAGAAGAATGAAACTCGACCATTCTCTTACACAGAGGTAAGCTCAAAATGGATAAAAGACCTCAACGTGAGACAGGAATCCATCAGATCCTAGAGGAAAACATAGGCAGTAATCTCTTCGATATCAGCCACAGCAACTTCTTTCAAGATATGTCTCCAAAGGCAAAGGAAACAAAAGTAAACATGAACTTTGGGGACTTCATCAAAATTAAAAGCTTCTGCACAGCAATAGAAGCAGTCAACAAACAAAGAGAAAACCCATGGAATGGGAGAAGCTATTTGCAAATGAGAATACAGATAAAAGGTTGATATCCAGGATCTATAAAGAACTCCTCAAACTCAACATATACAAAGCAGACAATCATATAAAAAATGGGCAGAATATACGAACAGACACTTCTCCAAAGAAGACCTACAAATGACTATCGGACACATGAAAAAATGTTCATCATCACTAGCCCTCAGGGGGATTCAAAGGAAAACCACATTGAGATACCACCTTACACCAATTATAATGGCCCAAATTAGCACCACAGGATCAACATGTGTTGGAGAGAATGTGGAGAAAGGGGAACCCTCTTACACTGTTGGTGGGAATACAAGTTGGTGCAGCCAGTTTGGAAAACAGTGTGGAGATTCCTCAATAAATTAAAAATGAGCATCCCTATTACCTTGCCATTACACTATTTGGTATTTAACCCAATGGCACAGATGTAGTGAAAAGAAGGCCCGTTTGTACCACAATGTTCATAGCAGCAATGGCCACGGTTGTCAAACTGTGGAAAGAACCAAGATGGACAAATGGATAAGGAAGATGTGGTCCATATAGACTGTGGAGTATTATGACTCCATCAGAAAGGATGAATACACAACTATTGAAATACCATGGACAGGACAGGAAGAGATTATGCTGGAGACAATGAAGCAGAGAGAGTCAATTATATATGCTTTCACTTATTTGTGGAGCATCACAAATAACATGAAGAACAAGGGGAGATGTAGGGGAGAAGGGAATTGGGGTAAATTGGAAAGGAAGATGAACCATGAGAGACTATGTACTCTGAAAACCAATCTGAGGGTTTTGAATGGGTGTGGGATGGGTAATTGGGAATACTAGCTGGTGGGTATTAGAGAGGGCATGGATTGCATCGAGCACTTGCTGTAGTGCAAAAACAATAAATACCGCCACTCTGAAAAAAATGTAAAAAAAAATAGAAATTAAACAATAAACTGGTAACAAATCAAAAAAAATTACTGAGTACCAAAAATTATTGTATACCTTCCCATTTTATTTGTTTTTATTTAAATATAATTGATATACAGTGTTATATTAGTTTTGGATGTACAATAAAATAAATCAAGAATTCTAAAAAACAAACAAACAAATAAACAACAACAACAACAAAATTGGCCCTTTCAAAAGCAGTTGAAGACCTACAGTGAAAAGGAAATAATTATATTTTATTATCTATACTTATTAAAATGACATGAAATTAGAGTCTAACTGAGTCCTCCATTTCTGGAATCAATGAGAAGACACGACATTGTCTTCCTTAAATGTCTAGAAATGTTGACCAGTAAAATGATAGAGAAGGGACTTTCTGTATGGGTCAGTCTTTTCTGACCCATAAGGAAAAGACGCTGGGAAAGGACTATCACCCACATGATGACATACCTCTGAGAGCTGATAATACCCAAGATGCCTCACTGTTTCTTGAGATCTCTAGAAATTGCAATGGAAATAGCAAAACTTTGCCAACTCTGGAGAAATGTTAGTCTAAATGATGCTACACCTAACATCATTTCTCATTTCTTTGTATACAAAGGGGATGTGGGAAATTAACACACAAGACAACCTAAGTTCTTGACTAATCTAAGAGGGCTCTTTTTCTGTCCTTCCCGGGTCTTAGTCCCTAAAGCCACAGGACTCAAATGTCATGAGAGAGGGACTGCTGTTTCAGTGAATCCAACTTCTCTGATGTCACCAAGGTTTGAACTCAAAGCAACCACTCCTTTTCACCCATGCCTGATTACTACTTAGGATGGTGTGGTCATGGGTGGCCTTAGAGGATCCCAAGCCCTCCCAAACCACAGGAGCTGCCTGGATCTCTCACGAAGGCAGTTATGAAGTGAATCGGTGTCATGTTTTCCATGGTCGAATTCGTAGTCTTTGGTCATGACTATCACCACCAGCCTCTGGACCCCGGAGAAAGGCAAGAATCCACCATTCCATCTTACCCATAGTAGGACAAGAAAGATTCAGGCGTCAAATAATGACTCAGGGGTGGAACTCCACGCCCCGCACATGTCTATGGTCCTCCCACTCAATCAGGGAGCTTCTGACCAGGAAAAGTGCCATGAAGTAAAATTCCCAGGGAACACCCAAAACCATGCCAAAGACATGTGGGGAGTCTTCAACAGTGAGGAAAGAGTAAACCTAGTGTCTCCAGACACCGTGCCAAAACGGTCTCCCAATCTTCAAAAGTGACCAAGCACAAGGGCAGACCCTACACCCGAGAACCTGAGGCCCAGTTCAGACTCATGTACTTGGAGTCCACAGGAGCAAGCGCAGAGCTTTTTGGAAGAGAACCATAACCCTAGTGAAATTATTTGAAAGACTTTCGTGCACGTTTTAGGATGACAACATGTATCTCCAAAAGGAAGCAAGGATGAGAAAATGAATGTTGCAGAACCTTGAGCATTCCCACAGGTTGGTGCATCTGCCCTCTGGGCAATTGAATGGAGATGTGTCAGCACAAGCCTGCCTTAACCCTCTCATGACCATCCCCCAAATTGTTCATGTGATAAACAAACAGTGCCTCTTTCGGAAAATGGGCATGTTCTAATGGAACCAGGAGAGGATGAACAATGTGAAAACAAAGGGATACTAAAGCGGGACAGACAGCAAATGCTACAGGTTGGTGAGGAGATACAGGAGGACAAAGAATAACAGAATGAACAGGGGAGCTCAGAGTTACGATCTGGCATTTCAGGATGGTGGGAATTGCTCTGTACCTGGCTTCATTCTATAGGGACTTAAATTCAAATTAAATAAACCATCCTTTGGTCCCAGTCAATACTTGTACACTGTTTTTTTGTTTATTTATTTGTTTTTGTTTTTTGCCAAAATATCGGCATGCATGTATACGACTGACAGACAGGGAGATCACAATAGGGGATGGAGCTGGAAAGTGTGAAGCTGACTTGCCCCAGAGCAGGGAACCTGAGACCAGAGTCGATTCCATGACCCTGGGCTCATGAGTTGAGCTGAAGGCGGCCTCTGTACGATGGAAACACCACAGGACCCAATAATTGTCTTCTTCATACATCCTATTTGTAGACTAGAACCAGTGCTCTGTCATTGTATAGAAATGCAGGGGATACAGATTTTCCCTTGGGCTGGTGTTGCATGCTCTATCCAACCTCATTCAAGAATGGGTATATCTTGTCTTCTTGAAGACCGTGACTTGGCTATGGACAAACAATTCTCCCGAGCATATTTCGGTTAAGAGAATTCCTCCCTGCTATATTTTGCAGGGGGAATGACACTATGTCTTGTGATGCACTGCTTCCGTTGACAGAGTTGGGACACTCTGTATCTCTGAATCTGGATCTCTGTTTCTGCTCCCATATGAGGGACATTTTCAGCTCTGATTTCTCAAAGACATGTTCAGCACTCCTTTTACTCTCTCAATCCTAGTTCTCTTAAATTAGGCACCTCTTTTCTTTCTGAGAAGTTGATGACTTTCCTAAGGTCATAGTCAAGTTCCACCATTCCCTTTTCTCTCTCTGTATTTGCTTCTGTATTTTCCAGTATTTGTCTTCTAGATTACCAATTTGATCCTCTGCTTCTGCCATATTCCTGGCCTTTGCATCCCGTTTGTTTCCAAACTTTTCATCAGGGGCTCCTCATTTTATTATTTAAATAACTTTTAACTCTGTGGTTCGAGACTCCCTGATGTCTTCCGTGTTTTTCTGATGTACAGTGAGTATGCTGGCTGCATATCCGGGTGTGTTCCATTAGACGTTTCACTTTGATTGATCATTTCTTGTTCTTTTTCCTTGTTCTAAAATGATTCTTCCATCTTTGCATTGGATCTAGGTATCTGTCTTCTTCTCTGTATTCAAAAAGTCCTTTCTGTTTTCTACCCTGAGAGTAAATTTTTTAAGATGACGAGATCATGGAGTGCCCAGGTCTGGCCTTTGTGGGAGTCTCAGATTTATGTAGCATGCATGCCCTCTGCTGTTGTTTTGTGGCTGTCCCCAATCCTTGAAACCAGTTATCTGAAGAGGCTCTATGTCCTGTCATTTGGAGTGCTTGGTGTATGGATGAATATGGTGAGGTTTAGCATCGTGGGCTCTGGTGTGCCAGTGATATGAGACTTTCAACCCATACAATAGAATGAAGACCTATAGAATGCTGTGGTCAGGAGAAATCATGTGGGCAGGGCTTTCTTCTAGCCCCCTATGGGATATTCTATTCTAGGAGAAAAGCTACTTGGTCTGAGGACGGCAGTACCCCCTGTTTTTCATGGTCAGGACTTCATGTTTGCAGTTTCGGCAGCTAATGTCATCACCATCCTGTCTTTGGCCAGTACCTCCATTTCATGCTGCTGGTACGAGAGCCCAAAATTTCGTGTACTCCCATCGAGTCATCTCCATAAACACTGCTTCTCACGGATACCCTGCCAGAACCCACCCTCTTCCCATTGTGTCTCCTCTGATTGTTTCTGATCATGGTTTCCAGGCTGTCTACACATGGTTGCTTCCTGAGGTACTCTCCATGATAAACACAGTGTTCTCTAGAGTCGATGTCTTCCAATTCTAATAATCTAAATACTCCGGACTCAAGACCATTTGTTAGCAAAAACTCGTGCCATTCAGACTTTCTGCTGGTCGAAACCACTGGCCTTAGGATGCATGCTCCTTTTGGGTTCCCAGTGTGCACTATCCTGTGCCTTCTTTCTTTGGATTATTTCACTGCCCTCTGAAGCACTAATCCCCTCTCTCCCCTAACCACATCTCTAGTCTTCTCCCAAAGTCTCTGCGACTTCCTTTATCTTTTGCTGTGGCATTTACTTTGTAGGCTTCAGGTCCTCTTCCTCCATGTTGCACTTGATATAGTAATCTTTTAGTTGTGTTGCTGGCTAAAGACAAGCCTGGAGTTCCAAGACACTACTAACATCTCACTGTCCTCCAAAAGCACCACGGACACTTGCCCAGCCATAACCAAGAATGAATTCTTACCACTTGCCTCATGGAGCATAATTGTGGAAAGCATAGGGCTATGTCACATCTATGTCTCAGAGAGACAAATAACATACGATTTTGCTCTCTCATGCTAGTCAAGGAGCATGTGAATATGCAAAACAAAAGGGGACAAACAATACTACTCTAACCAGGCTCTTAAAATTTGGTGTTTTTTTGAAGGCAAGTTAGTGAGAATATGAATTTATAAAAGAGGACTTAATGGGACATTCCTTGCAGGAAATGTGGCCGAAAGTAATGGAATGTGAGTTTTCAAGGCATATCAAATTGAATTGCTATCCATAAAGGAAAGAAATCTAACTACTTGATATTTCATTATAATTGTTATGTGAAACACACAGACAACATACACACACACACATACACACACAAGACACACAAAAATGGGGAAGATGGGAGGAATCGCACGGAAGTAAGCAAACCCAAAGGAAAATACCATAAAAGGGAAAGGCACTGAGAATCCAAGACAAAAAAACAATGAAAATGAGAAACTTAACTCTGTACCCATCAATAATTAGTTCAAGTATTCAGGACTAAATACTCCTATTCCTATAAACATGTTGTTGGAAGGATGAAAATTGAAAAAAAAAAAGGCAAAAAAGACCAACAAGAAAACAAAACAAAACAAAAAAAACCAGCTCGACCTTATGTTAGCTATAGGATATCCTTCAACTATAAAGATACAATAGCTTGGAAGTTATGGATTTGGGAAAACATAGGTAGTGCAATTGGCAAAGATAAGAGAACCAATCCATTGGTGCCTATGGCAGATAGAGAAATTTTATGTCTTCAAGAGACAAAATATTACCAGAAGGTGTTTTGTCTTGATTGAGCATCAAACTTCAGAAACTTGGAAGAATTGCCAACAGATACACCACCAACTTGGTTGTATCTAAAAGTTAGAAGCATATTAACAGAACAGAAGGGAGTTGGGGACCACAATCCAATATTTTGAGGACGATGATATCCACTTTTAGCACAGGACAAATCATGCAGAGGGATAGGTGGGAAGGAATAACAGACGTCATCATGGGCTCTCTAGACCACCTGAGCATAGGAGAAACATGCATAAGATTGTGTCTCGGAGAACCATAAGAGAAGTTCTTCCCAAGGGCAGACCTAACATTGTCTATCAGATCCTGTGCTGAAGTAAAAGCCCAGTAATAATTAATAGAAGAGAATTCATATCCTTTCTTGTATACTTATGACCACAAAGATATGAAAAAGGAAAGAAATCACTTATGAATAGGAAACACAGCCACACACTATTAGGTGGAAAACACAAACACTCCCAAACTATCAATGGCTCAAAGAAGGACAATCAAAAGGAAAGTCATAAAATAATTTCAACAAAGGAAAGTAAGAAACTTATGTGATGATGCCAAAACATTTTTTGGGGAAAGAATATAGGGCTAAATGGGTTTATTTCAAAAAATTGAAAGCACCGAATAAAAGCAACCTAACCGATGGCATAAGGAACTAGAAAAAGATGAAATGGAATCCAAAGTGAACAGAAAAAGAGAGATAATATATATGATCATTGGAATAAAAAAAATACAAACAAAACAATAGAAAAAAATCTGGAGAACTCGATTGTCAGTTTTGAAAACTTTAAGAAATGGGAATAGCCATTACCTGGATTAAACAGGGAGACTAGCATACATATGAAATTATGAGATCATATGAAAACTGATAGAAAGGAAAAAAAAATACCCAACATGACACATCTACACAATTATTCCAGCAAATCCAACACTGAGAAAAAGGATAAAATTCCAACACTGAGAAAAAGGCTAAATTCCAAGACACATATCAAATCAGGAACACATATTAAGTCAGGAACCCTACAAAACCTTAGCTCTCTAGTAGTGACTAAAGCGTTTGAAGCAGTAATCCAACACCTCCCAACACACAGAAGGTCAGATCCAAATCATTTTTCTGGTCAACATTTCTAGACATTTGATGAAGGCAATGTCGTTTCTTCTCATCAAATCCACAAATGGAGGAGGCGGGTAGACTGTAATTTATAAGAATGAAGAACCAATACAGATAAAGACATTCTAGGAAACAAATTCCATGCCATTTTTATAAGTAAAGATGATATAAATATAATTTTTTTTTCTCTATCTTTACCTGCTTTTGAAAGGGCCAGTTTGTTTTTATTTTAATTTTTTGTTCTGTTGAGGAAATAGGCCTATCATCCATCATTCGATTTTGACAAGTATTCACGGATGCTTTAGTTCCATATATGACCTAGAGTTCATCCTAAAACTCTAAGATGTTCCACAACTCCTCAACACCCATTAGCCAGTTTCCTCATTTCCTGCATGTCTTTCTTTTCAGTAAAAGTGACTCAGAGTACTGAGTCACTTCTGGTTTGTCTCCTTCTGTGACTTCTTCCCCTTCCATTTCCCCTTCTTTCTACTAAGGCCCATGGTATTCATCCTGGAGCACTTATGAGAGAAGCCATATTATATTTCCCTTTGTCTGCTTGCCTTTTTCATTTGGCATCATGTCAATGCAAGTTCCAGCGTTTCATCTTCTCTGATGGCTGAGGAATACTCTGTTGCCAATGTGGACTGCACCTTCTTTATCCAATAGTCCTTGTGAGGTCAATGCAACTCAATCCACAGTTCTGATCTATTGGGCCTTGCAGGCCATCCATATAAGCCGTTCATTTTCCTCTGATTAATGAGAAGTAGTCAACATGGCTATACCCATTACCACAGCAGGTAGAGTTAACTAAGATGACAAGGAGTGCTCTCATGGGCTCTTCCTTAAGGGTTAGTTATCATGCAGAATGTCAATCTTCTTGAAGCATTTGAAAAGCTGTCCTAGGTAAAGCCATGTAGACAGAATCCTAATCCCTTATGAATAGTGTTTCTTAACACGAGGAGATAAGGACACAGACAGCATAATACATACATATTCTAACATTTATCCTTGAAAAAGGACTTCCCGTCCCTTTGTCATTAATGACCCATAGGTAAAAGATGCTCAGCAAGGACTCTGTTACCCACAGGATAACAAATATCACAGAGAGATGATGATACCCAGGGCCTCACTGGTTATTGAGATCTCTAGAAATTGCAGTGGAAATAGGAAAACCTTGCCATCTCTGGAGAAATATTGGCCTAAAAGAAAAAAAAAAAAAAAGGGGAATGCTGTACATCATTTTCTTTTCTATTTTTCTAGAAAGGGAAAGTGGAAATTAACACATAGAAAACCTGAGTACTTGATCAGGCTCAGGGCTCTTTTTAGCCCTTCCCTGGCTTCCTACCTAAAGCCATAGGACTCAAAGGTTATGATAGAGGGCCTGCTGCTTCAGTTAAGAGAGCATATCTGATGTCACAAAGCTTTGAGGTCATAGCAACCCCTCCTCCCCAAACCACGCCTGATCTACACTTGGATGTTGTAGTCGTGAGTGGACCAAGAGGATCCACAGCTCCCCCCAAAACTGTAGCCTCCTGGGTCTCTCACCAAGTCAGTTTGAGAAGCGAGTCAGTGTAGCATTCTCCATGGCCGGTTTTGTAGTCTATTGTCGTGACAGTTACAAAAGCCATCTGGACTCCGGAGAAAGACAAGTATCCCCCAATCCATCTTACCCACAAAATGCCAAGAAAGAATCAGGTCTCAAAAAAGAGACAGGGGATAAACTCCATGTCCTGCATATGTTATGGTCCTCCCTCCCAATCAGGGCGCTTCTGACCAGGAAAAGTGCCACCCAAGGAAATCTCATAGGGAACACCCACAACCCTGCCAAAGTTATGTCTGGAGTCTACAACAGCAAGGATATGAGTTCCTCTAGCATCTCAAGAAATCATGACATAGGGCCTCCCAATCTTCAAAACTGAACAAGCACCGAAGTCAGACTGTACACCCTAGAACCCGAATCCCAGGATGGACTCATTTACTTGGAGTACACAGGCGCAAGCATGAAGCATGTTAGAAGAGACCTATAGCACAAGGGAAGCCATCTGAATGGCACTCTTGCTCGTTTCAAGATAAAAACGTGTATCTATAAAAGACAAATGGAAGAGGACTCGAATGTTGCAGAACCTTGAGCATGCCCACAGGGTGGTGTAGCTACCCTCTGCAGAACTGAATTGAGATATGGCAGCACAAGCCTGCCTTAACCTTCTCATTACCATCCCCCTAATGGTTTCAGGTAATAACCAAACGGAGCTTCTTGCAGAAGATGGGCATGTTCTAATGGAACCAGGAACGGTTGAACAATGTGACAACAAAGGGCCACTATACTGGTACAGACAGTGGGTGATACAGGTTAGTGGGGAGGTACAGGAAGACAAAGAACAGGAGAATGGACAAGGGAGCACAGAGTGAAGGCCTGGCACTTTAAGATGGTGGGAGGTGCTCTGTACCTGCCTGCATTCCATAGGGACATAGGTCCAAATTAAATAAACAATACTTTGGCCCTAGTAAATCATTGTAAACTTTTTAAAATTTATTTATGTCCAACAATATTCATGAACGTACTTGAGAGAAAAACAGAAAGATCACACTCACGGGATGGAGATGTGGTGGGGAATCAGAGTTGCATTTGAACAGGGAACTTGAGACCAGAGACAAGGCCATGACCCTGGTATCATGAGCTGAGCTGAAGGCCGTTTCTGAACTGATGGACACACCCCAGGACCCAATCTTTGTCTTCTTCATACCTCAGAGTTCTAGACAGAATCACTGCTCTGTCATTGTTCAGAAATGCAGGGGATACGCATTTTGGCTTGGGCTGGTGTTGATTGTTCTATCCGACCTGCTTTGAGAGCTGGTATAACTGGTCGCCTTGAAGTCAGTGACTTGGCTATGGACAAACTACTCTCGCACACATTTTTGCATTACGAGAATAACTCCCTTGCTATATTTTGCAGGGGGGGTGACACTGTATTGTATTGCTCTGAATCTGTTGATGGTGATGGGAGTACTCTGTGCCTCTTAATATGGAGCTCTGTTTCTATTCCAAGATAAGGGACATTTTCAGCTCTGATTTCTCAAAGAAATATTTGGCCTTCTTTATTCTTTCACTCCTAGGTGTGCAAGAATAGGCACCTCTTTTTTTTTTTTCCCTTGGAGTTGATGATTTCCATAAGCTTATTGTCATGTTCCATCATTCTTCCTTCTCTCTTTCACTTACCTTCCATTATTTTCCAGTATTTTTCTACCACGTCACTAAATGTATCATTTGCTTCTGCCAGCTTCTTGGCCTTGCAACCAGTCTGCTACCAATCTTATTATCAGAGACCCTAGATTTTATTTTTTTATCACTTTTATCTCTGTGGTAGGAGACTCCCTGATGTCTTCTGTCTTTTTCTATGTACAGTGAGTATTCTGGATATTGATTTCAATCCTTCATCGGGCTTGTTACATTTAAAGGTTTAACTTTGATTGCCTGGCTATGATCATTTCTAATTCTTTTCCTCAGCATCAATTGAGTCTTCCATCTTTGCATTGGATCCAGGTCTCTGTCTTCTTCTCTCTATACACAAAGCCCATTCTGTTTTCTACCCTTAGGGTAATGTCTTTAGGAAGAAGAGATCTTGGGGTGGCGAAGCTCTGCCTATTGAGGAAGTCAGGTTTTGTTTAGTGCATGCCCTCTGTTGTTGTGTTGTGGCTGTCCCCTGACATTAAGACAGTCATCTACAGGGTCTCTCCTTGCATGCCTTTTTAGTGTTTCTGTGCTGAATATGGTGTAGTTTAGTTTGGTGTGCACTGGTTTGCCTAAGAAAGGAGACGTTCAACCAACTCAACAGACAAATGCCTGCAGAATGCTGTGTTTTAAAGAGAGCATGGTAGAAGGACTTTCTTCTAGTCCCTTACTGGAGAGTCTGTTCTCCTTTGGCTAAGCAACTTGGACTGAGGAAGACAGTCTCCACAGTGTTCCATGGTTTGGACTTCGTTTTTGTACGTGAGGCACTAATGTCCTCACCGTCCTGTCTTTGCCAGTAGTTTGGTCTTTATGCTGTTTGTGCTAGAGCCCCAAATTACTTTCGCCCCCATGAAATCATCTCCATGAGCTGTGCCTCTCAAAGATACACTGCCAGAAACCACCAACTTCCTTCTGTGTCTGCTGGTACTGTCTCTGATCATGATTTCCAGGCTGTTTGCACCTGGTTGTTTGTTGGTGTTCTCTCCAGGAGAAACACAGTGTTCTCTCAACTCGATATCTGCCAAGACTGATGACCTGAAAACTGCAGACTCAACACCCATTGTTGGCAAGGACTTGTACCATTCAGATAAGCTGCTGGTTAGAGCAAGTGGCATTGGGAAACACGCTACCTGTGGGTTCCCAGTGTTCTCATCTCTCCTGTGCCTTTGTCTTTTGCATTGGCTTACTGCCATCTGAAGCACCACCGCCTACTTCTCCCTAAGCCATGTCTCCAATTTTCTCCCATAGTCTCTTTGACTTCTTTTCTCTTTTGCTGTAGAGTTTGGTCTGTAGGCTTCAGGTCTATTTCCAACAAGTCACAGTTGATGTAGTCATCTTCCAGTTGTGTTCATGAGACTACTAACATCTCATTATCTTCCAAAGGCATCACAGACTCTTACCCAGCCATAAGGAAGAATGAATTTTCGCCACTTGCCTCATGTGGCAATGTTGTGGAGAGCATTGGGCTATGTCACATCTCTGAGTCTCAGAAAGACAAATAACGTATGATTTCACCCCGTCATGGTAGTAAAGAAACATGTGAAAAAGCAGGGGAAAATGGACAAACAATACTACTCTAACCAGACACTTAAACTTTTGTCTTTCTTTGTAGGCATGTTAGTGGGAATACGTGTTTATAAAACAGGACAAAATGAGACATTCTTTTCAGGAATTGTGGCTGAAAGTGATGGAATGTGAGTTTTCAATGCACATGTAATTGATTTGCTATCCATAAAATGCCAAATTACTATCACTTGAAATTTTATTATAAGTGTCATGTGAGAGGATACAAGATGATGGGCAAGTAAGAGGAGGTTCCATTTCATCCTGTACTCCAAAGTGAAGTGATTTCCTACCAAAGAATTCTGATTACCCATGAAAACAGCCTGAGATCAGAATTATATATGTCTGGATCTCTGCCAGTGCAGAAGTCATCAGTGGGCAGGAAAAGTGGAGTGAGAACATTGGACTGTTATTGAAATAAACAAGAGTTCAAGGGATCCACGCAAGGCCTCCAATTGGAAAGTAATACCCCAATACAAGAGCGTTCTGAGTCTGGAGACCAGCATTAACTTGGACTCTGGTTGAAAGCATTCAAAAAGTGCAAAGAATATTGAAGGCAAATTGTGTGAATCATGGCAGCTAAGGACAGGGGCTTAAATCCCCACACGCAGTACAGATTCCCTGGTGCTGAGCCATAGAGAGTGTGTTGGAAAAACGATGTTTGGTCCCTGAGCCAACAGCACACCCATGATCATGTGGGGTTCAGCTCATGTTAGGGGCTTGGAGCCTCACCAAGCAGCAGAGCAATGAGACTTGCTAACAGAGCCTGAGACACCTGCACCCCTTACCATCCCCTGAGAAAGGTGTGCAAAGGCCCAGTCCATTGCTTAGACCCGTGCCATACTATCAGAGCATGAGACACGCGTGCACCCCACACACTCTCCTGAGAGAGGTGCCTGAAGGCCCAGGCTTATCCTCTCAGACACGCACCCTTCTATCAGAGCCTGAGACACGCGTGACCCACACCCTCCCCTGAGAGATTGCTTGCAAGCCCAGAACTCTTAGACAGAGAAAGACCAGGCACTCCCAGCCAGGGCCAGCATGAAAATCTCAGTGTGGGATGGCAATAGGAACCTCTCTGATGGTCAGGAGCTGCCTAGACAGACACTGCTGCAATGCTTTGGGTACAAGCAGAAGACTCTGTGCTCCCTGGGACTACGACTCAAAATTTGCCCTGTCAGCAGGCAAGGGCGAATTTATATGAGCTCTACAGCACCCACAGTAGAGAAGACTGAGGATTATCTCTGAGAGAGAGATCAGGGTGCAGTTTGCTTTCAACTCCAAAAACCTTCAAAATCAGTCTAGGCAAGAGAAAAAAAAAAACTAAAAAAACATAAAAACCTCCAAAGAATAAAGACCTGAAAAAACAGGATTCCTCAGAGCCCATCCTCTTGAGAGGGGTGGGAGGATTTACATCAGGGAATATCATTGACTGAAACCAACCTGACAGGCCTCTGCCTCAGAAAACCACCGAGGGGAAAAAAAAAAAAAAGACTACAAGAGAACCACCACCGCTACATCATAGATACAACTTTTATTATTATTAACTTATTTCCACTATTCTGGTTGTTTTGTATTATATAGATAATTTTTTAACCTATTTACCTTCAAACTGAGATGTCCAGAATATCAAATTCCATATTAACCTTTTAACCTGAGCTTTTTGATACATACACATTTTTTACTTTTGCATTATAATTTTTTAAAAAATTTAGTTTAGTTTAGTCTAGTGTATTCCTTTTTCATTTTTATTTTTGATGTTCATATAGAGTTAAACTTCAAGGTAATCTTCTTTTCCCAAACAATGCTATTCCTACAGGTAAAAAAATTATATTTTTATTTTTTTAATCCATTTTTTATTTATTTTATAGTCATCTAATTTCATATAAAAGTCACATAAAAGTCATATTCAGAGTCATAGCTAAGACCCTGGAATCATGAGTTGATCTGAAGGCCGCCTCTGAACTGATGGACACAACACGGGACCCAACCTTTGACTTCTGAATACCCCCTGGTTCTAGACAAGAGCCGCTGCTTTCTCATTGTTCAGAAATGCAGGGGATAAGAATTTTGGCTTGGTCGGGTGTTGCTTGAGCTTCTGGCCTGCTTTGAGAACTGGTATAGCTTTTCCTCTTGAAATCAGTGACTGGGCTATGGACGTACTATTCTCCGATGCCTATTTGCCTAAAGAGAATTCCTCCATGCCTAGATTTTCCAGGGGAAAATGTCTTTTGGTGCTCTGCTTCTGTGGAAGGTGATGGGAGTCCTCTGGCCTCTGATTCTGGACCTCTGTTTCAGCTCCCAGATGAGGGTCATTGATAGCGGCGATTCTCAAATCCATGTTCAGGCCTCTTTTATTTCTCTCACTCTTAATTATCCTACACAAGTCACCTATTTTCTTTCTTTTTGGATAATGATTCCCTAAGCTCTTTGTCATGTTCCATCATTCTTCCTTCACTCTTAGAATTTGTTTCCTTATTTTCTAGGCTTGTTCTTCCAGGTCACTAATTGGATCCTCTACTTCTGCCCTGTTCCCAGTCTTTGCATAAAGTCTCCTACAATCTTCTCTTCAGGAACTCTTTAGGTTCTTTTATCTTTATCAGATTTATCTCTGTGGTTCGAAACTCTCTGATATCTTCTATGTTTTCTGATGTATAGGGAGGATCCAGGCCGCGGTTTTCAAACCCAATCGGGTGTGTTAAATGTAGAAGCTTCACTCTGATTTCCTAGCCGTGGTCCTTTCTTGTTCTTTTTCCTCGGCATCTATTGATACTTCCACCTTGTATTAGATCTAGTTCTCTATCTCCTCTCAGTATTTGAAATACTTATTCTGTTTTATATCCTGGGGGTAATTTATTTAGGTAGAAGAGATCATTGAGTGACCAAGGGCGGGCCCTTAAGTTTTGTCGTGTGTGTGTGTGTGTGTTTGTGTGTGTGTGTGTGTGTGTGTGTGTGATGCATGCCATCTGATGTTTGTGTTGTGGCTGACGCTGTCTTGAGACCAGCCAATGCAGTGGCTCTTCTTGCCTGGCATTTGGTGTGTTTGGGGCCTGGGCTGAATATGCTGAGGTTTACCTTGGTGGGCTCTGGTGTGCCTGTGAAAGGAGACATTCCACAAACTCATCAGAACGCTGGCCTACAGAATGCTGTGTTCAGAAGAGATCATGTGGTCAATGCATTCTTCTCGTCCCCTGTGGGATAGTCAGTTCTCCTTGGACTAAACAACTTGGAGTGAGGAATGCTGTCCCTCAAGTGTTCCATGTTTGGGATTTCGTGTGGGCAGAGTAGGCAGCTTATGTTCTCACCATCCTGTATTGGCCAGTAGCGCGGTCTTGATGCTCCTCATGTGGGAGCCCAATATTTCTTATGCTCCCATTGAGACAACTCCACGAGCACTGCCTCTCATGGAAGCACTGCCAGGACCCACCATCTTCCCACTGCGTGTCCTGGTATTGTCACTGATCATGGTCTCCAGGTTGTCTGCACATGGTTGCTTGTTGGTGACCTATGCAAAAAAAAACACGGAGTTCTTTTGAGTTTATATTTGCCAAGCCTGCTGATTTGAAAACTTCAGCACTCAAGACTTGTGTTGTCAAGAACTCGTGCCCTTCAGACCCTCTTCTCGTCACAGCCAATGGCACTGGGAAACAGGTGCCTTGTGGTTTTCCAGAGTGCCCTGCTCTCCTGTGCCTTTGTCCTTTGCAAGGGATCACTGCCATCTGATACATGAACCAACGAACTCCTATAAGCCATGTCTCCAACCTTCTCCCTTAGTCTCTGCGACTACATTTCTTCTTTGTCGATTTTACCTTGTAGGCTTCCTGTCCATTTCCACTCCGTGGCAGTTGCTGTGGTCATCTTCCTGTTGCCCACTTGGCTGAAGACAAGAACGAGGTTATTAGACACTACTACCATCTCACTGTCCTCCATGTCACCAAAATTCTTACTGAGACATAAGAAAAATGAATTCTTTCACTTGCCTCATGTGGCAGTGTTGTGGAGAGCATTGGGCTTCGTCACATCTATCATTCTCAGAAAGACAACAAACAGACGATTTCACTCCCTCATGAGAGTCAAGAAACATGTGATAAAGCAAGGGGTATAGGGACAAACAATACGACACTAGTGAGGCACCCAATCGTGGTGATTGTGTGAAGGCCATTTTATGAGAATATGTGTTTATTGAAGAGGACAAAGCGCCACAGTATTCCTTATGAGGCACATATTGTAGGATGCCATATGATATTTCCCTTTTTCTGCTTGCCTTTTCATTTCACATCAACCAGGCATGGGACATTCATGTTAAGGCAAGGTCCAGGGCGTTCATTCTCTTCGGTGGCCGAGGAATACTGTCTAGCCAAAATGGACCAAGCCTTTCTTATCCACTACTCCTTGCAAGGGTGTTGCGGCTCAATGCAAAGGTCTGCTCGAATGGGCCTTGCAAGCCATCGATATTAGCCGTATCTATCCTTCTGAATAAAGAGACATGGTCAACATATTTATACCCATTACCGCAACAAGGACAACTAATAATGACAACGGGTGTGGTACGGGTCGCTTCCTTAGGTTTACCCTGATGCAGAATGACACTCTCCTCTAAGAATTTGCAAAGTTGTATAAGGGAAAGCCAGGTAGACAGAGCCTTAAACCATTAGCTGTGTGTTTCAAGAAAACTAAGAGATGAGACCACAGACAGCACCATATATCTATACCCTCACCTTTTTCCACGAAAGGGGACTTTCCGTCCCTTAGTCACCACTGAGCCATAGGCAAAAGACGCTGAGAAAGGATGCTCTCACACACAGGATTACCAACCCCATGGAGAGTTGTTGATACCCATGAGGCCTCACCGTTTCTTGAGATCTATAGAAATTGGAGTGGAAATAGGACACCTTGCCGTCTCTGGGAAAATGTTGGCCTAAAGGAAGGTATAGTGAACATCATTTTCTTTCCCCTTTTTCCAGAAAGGGTAAGTGGGACACTAAACCACAAGACAACCCGAGTTCTTGATCAGACTCAGAGGACTCTTGTTCTGTCCTTCGGGGTCTTCCTACCTAAAGCCTTAGGACACCAAGGTCATGGGAGAGGGACAGCTGCTTCAGTGAAGTCAGCATTTGTGATGTCACAATGCTTTGAGATCATAGAAATCACTCCTCATTACATCACGTCTGATCACTACACGTAGCTAGAGCATTCGTGGGTGGCAAAGAGCACCCTAGTCCGTCCTGAACCGCTGGAGCTTTCTGGGTTTCTCACCAAGGCAGTTTTCGAAGCGAGTCGGAGTCACCTTCCACATGGCCCATCATAGTGTTTGGTCGTGATTATCAGCACCAGCCCTCTGGCCTCCAGAGAAAGGCAAGCATCCACCATTCCATCTTAACCAAGACAGGCCAAGAAACAATGAGGCCTCAAGCGAAGCCTCAGGGGAGGAAAACTGAGCCCTGTGTGAGGGTGAGACCCTCCCACCAAATCACGGAGCATCTCAACAGGAAAAGGGCCACGCAAGGGAAGCTCCAAGTGAACCCCTGCAACCGTGCCAAAGACATGTCTGGAGTCTTCCACAACGAGGACATGAGTACTTCGAGCGTCTCCAGAAACGGTGCCAACAAAGCCTCCCAATCTTCAAAAATGACCATGCATCAAGGCAGACTCTACGCCCTTAAACTTAGGTCCAGATTGGACTCATGTACTTGGAGTCCACAGGAGCAAATGTAGAGCATGTTGGAAGAGACCCAAAGCCCAAGTGAAGCCACCTGAAAGAATACGTAACCGTTTCAGGAAGACAACTTTTATATCCAAAAGGACGCATTGAAGAGGATTCGAATGTGGAAAAACCTTGTGCACTCCCTCAGGTTGGAGCAGCTACCCTCTGAGGAACTGCATGGAAATGTGGCAGCACAAATCTTCCTTCACCCTCTCATGATCATCCCCCAAATTGTTTCATGAGATAAGCAAACAGTGCCTCTTGCTGAAGATGGGCATGTTCTAATGGAGCCCCGAGAAGATGCACAATTGTCATCAAGTAGTCAGTACAGTGTGACAGACAGCCGATGCTTCAGGTTGGTGAGGAGATCCAGGGAGACAAAGAACAGTAGAATAAATGAGGGAGCTCAAAGAGAAGGTCGGGCATTTTAGGATGGTGAGAGGTTCTCTGTACCTGGCTAACCTCCACAGGAACCTAGGTCCAAATTCAAGAAAACATCCTCTGGCACCAATCAATTAATGTACCCTGCTTTTTTTTGTTGTTGTTGTTATCTTGTCAAATGATGCACATGCCCGTATTGGACAGATAGACAGACAGATCACAAAAAGTGGTTGGAGCTGGAGAGGGAGAAGCTTACTTGCGCCTGAGCAGAGAACCTGAGACCAGAGACATAGCCAAGACCCTGGAATCATGAGTTGATCTGAAGGCTGCCTCTGAACTGATGGACACAACAAGGGACCCAACCTTTGACTTCTGAATAACTCCTTGTTCTAGACAAGAACCGCTGCTCTGTCATTGTTCAGAAAAGCAGGGGATAAGGATTTGGCTTGGTCGGGTGTTGCTTGAGCTATCCGGCCTGCTTTGAGAGCTGGTATAGCTTTTCCTGTTGAAGTCAGTGACTGGGCTATGACAAACTATTCTCCGATGCCTATTTGCCTAAAGAGAATTCCTCCATGCCTAGATTTTCCAGGGGGGAAATGTCTTTTGGTGCTCTGCTTCTGTGGAAGGTGATGGGAGTCCTCTGTGCCTCTGATTCTGGACCTCTGTTTCAGCTCCCAGATGAGGGTCATTGACAACCCTGATTCTCAAATCCATGTTCAGCCCTCTTTACTTTCTCTCAATCTTACTTATCCTACAATAGGCACCTATTTCCTTTCTTTTTGGATGATGATTCCCTAATTTCATTGTCATGTTCCGTCATTCTTCCTTCTCTCTTAGTATTTGCTTCCTTATTTCCTAGGCTTCTTCTTCCAGGTCACTAATTGGATCCTCTACTTCTGCCCTGTTCCCAGTCTTTGCATCCAGACTCCTACAAATCTTCTCTTTAGGAGCTCTTTAGGTTCATTTATCATTATCAGTTTTATATCTGTGGTTCGAGACTCTGATATCTTCTATGATTTCTGATGTATAGGGAGGATCCAGGCCGCTGTTTTCAAACCCACATCGGGCGTGTTATATGTAGAAGCATCACTCTGATTTCCTAGCCGTGATCTTTCTTTTTCTTTTTCTTTGGCATCTATTGATTCTTCCATCTTGTATTAGATCTAGATCTCTGTCTCCTCTCTGTATTCGAAATACTTATTCTGTTTTTTTATCCTGTGGGTAATTTATTTAGGTAGAAGAGATCATTGAGTGACCACGGGCGGGCCCTTAAGGTTTGTCGTGTGTGAGTTTGTGTGTGTGTGTGTGTGTGTGTGTGTGTGTGTGTGTGTGTGTGTGTGTGATGCATGCCATCTGATGTTTGTGTTGTGGCTGACGCTGTCCTTGAGACCAGCTATATGCAGTGGCTCCCCTTGCCTGCTGTTTGGTGTGTTTGGGGCCTGGGCTGAATATACTGAGTTTACCTTGGTGGCCACTGCTGTGGCTGAGAAAGGAAAATTTCACAAACTCATCACAACACAGGCCTACAGAATGCTATGTTCAGAAGAGATCATGTTGTCAATGCATTCTTCTCGTCCCCAATGGGATAGTCAGTTCTCCTTGAACTAAACAACTTGGAGTGAGGAAGTCTGTCCCTCAAGTGTTCCACGGTTGGGATTTTATGTGGGCAGAGTAGGTAGCTAATGTCCTCACCATCCTGTATTGGCCAGTAGCTCCGTTTTGATGTTCCTCGTGTGGGAGCCCAATATTACTTATGCCCCCATGAGACAATTCCACGAACACTTCCTCTCATGGAAGCACTGCCAGGACCCACCTTCTTCCCACTGGGTGTCCTGGTATTGTCGCTGATCATGGTCTCCAGGTTGTCTGCACATGGTTGCTTGTTGTTGACCTATGCAGGAAAAACACGATGTTCTTTCAAGTTATATCTGCCAAGCCTGCTGATCTGAAAACTCCAGCACTCAAGACTTGTGTTGTCAAGAACTTGTGCCCTTCACACCCTCTTATCATCACAGCCAATGGCACTGGGAAACAGGTGCCTTGTGGTTTTCCAGAGTGCCCTGCTCTCCTGTGCCTTTGTCCTTTGCAAGGAATCACTGCCATCTGCCATCTGATGCATGAAACAACGAAATCTCCTATAAGCCATGTCTCCAACCTTCTCCCTTAGTCTCTGTGACTACCTTTCTTCTTTGTCGATTTTACCTTGTAGGCTTCCTGTCCATTTCCACTTCATTGCAGTTGCTGTGGTTTATCTTCCTGTTGCCCACTTGGCTGAAGACAAGAACGAGGTTATTAGACACTACTACCATCTCACTGTCCTCCATGTCACCACAAATTCTTACTGAGACATAAGAAAGAATGAATTCTTCCACTTGCCTCATGTGGCAGTGTTGCGGAGAGCATTGGGCTTTTTCATATCTATCATTCTCAGAAAGACAAAAAACAGATGATTTCACTCCCTCATGACAGTCAAGAAAGATGTGATAAAGCAAGGGGTAAAGAGACAAACAATATGACATTAATGAGGCACCCAATCATGCTGATTGTGTTAAGGCAGTTTTATGAGAATACGTGTTTATTGAAGAAGACAAAGCGCCAACGTATTCCTTATGAGGCACATATTGTGGGAAGCCATATGATATTTCCCTTTTTCTGCTTGCCTTTTCATTTCACATCAGCCAGGCATGGGACATTCATGTCAAGGCAAGGTCCAGGGCGTTCATTCTCTTCGATGGCCAAGGAATACTGTCTAGCCAAAATGGACCAAGCCTTCCTTATCCACTAGTCCTTGCAAGGGTGTGGTGGATCAATGCAAAGGTCTGCTCGAATGGGCCTTGCAAGCAATCGATATTAGCCGTACCTATCCTTCTGACTAAAGAGATATGGTCAACATGATTATACCCGTTACTGCAACAAGGACAACTAATAATGACAACGGGTGCAGTCCTGGCCTCTTCCTTAGGTTTAGCCCTGATGCAGAATGACACTCTCTTCTAAGACTTTGCAAAGGTGTGTAAGGAAAAGCCAGGTAGACAGAGCCTTAAACCATTAGCCGTGTGTTTCAGAAAACTAAGAGATGAGACCACAGATGGCACCATATATCTATGCTCTCACCATTTTCCTTGAAAGGGGACGTTCCGTCCCTTAGTCATCACTGAGCCATAGGCAAAAGACGCTGAGAAAGGACGCTCTCACACACAGGATTACCAACCCCATGGAGAGTTGTTGATACCCATGAGGCCTCAACGTTTATTGAGATCGCTAGAAATTGTAGTGGAAATACGACATCTTGCCGTCTCTGTGAAAATGTTGGCCAAAAGGAAGGTATACTGAACATCATTTTCTTTCCCCTTTTCCAGAAAGGGAAAGTGGGACAATAACCCACAAGACAACAAGAGTTCTTGATCAGACTCAGAGGGCTCTTGTTCTGTCCTTCGGGGCCTTCCTACCTAAAGCCTTAGGACACCAAGGTCATGGGAGAGGGACAGCTGCTTCAGTGAAGCCAGCATTTGTGATGTCACAATGTTTTGAGTTCATAGCAACCACTCGTCATTACATTACACCTGATAACTATAATTTGCTAGAGTAGTCGTGGGTGGGTCAAGAGCACCTCACGCCGTCCCGAACCGCTGGAGCTGACTGGGTCTCTCACCAAGGCAGTTTGTGAAGCGAGTCGGAGTCACCTTCTACATGGCCCAATTCATAGTGTTTGGTCGTGATTATGAGCACCAGACCTCTGGATTCCAGAGAAAGACAAGCCTCCACCATTCCATCTTAACCACGACAGGCCAAGAAACAATCAGGCCTCAAGCAAACCCTCAGGGGAGGAAATCTGAGCCCAGCACAATGATAAGGACCTCCCACACAATCACGGAGCTTCTGAACAGGAGAAGGGCCAACCATGGAAAGAAAACTGAACACCCACAACCGTGCCAAAATATGTCTGGAGTCTTCCACAGCGAGGACACGAGTACCTCGAGCGTCTCCAGAAACGGTGCCAACAAGGCCTACCAATCTTCAAAAATGACTATGCATCAAGGCAGACTCTACTCGCTTAACCTTAGGTCAAGGATGGACTCAGGTACTTGGAGTCCACAGGAGCAAACGGAGAGCATTTTGAAAGAGACTCGTAGCCCAAGTGAAGCCATCTGAAAGACTTCCATGCCCGTTTCATGAAGACAACTTTTATATCCAAAAGGATGCATTTAAGAGGATTCGAATGTGGAAGAACCTTGAGCACTCCCTCAGCGTGGAGCAGCTACCCCTGTGGAACTGCATGGAGATGTGGAAGCACAAGCCTGCCTTTACTTCTCATGAACCTCAGCCAAATGATGTCATGTGATAAGCAAACAGTGCCTGTTGTAGAAGATGGGCATGTTATAATGGAGCCAGAAGAGAATGAACATGTGTCAACAAGGGGTCAGTACAGCGTGACACACATAGCGGATGCTTCAGGTTGGTGAGGAGATCCAGGAAAACAAAGAACAGGAGAATGAACATTGGAGCTCCGAGCGAATGTCTGGTATTTTAGGATGGTGGGAGGTTCTCTGTACCTAGATGCTATCCATAGAAACCTTGGTCCAAATTCAATAAATCATCCTCTGCCCCCAGTCAATAATTGTGCCTGGTTTTGTTTTTGTTATCTTGTCAAACGATGTGCTTGCACTTATTAGACAGAGAGACCAAGAGTTCACAATCAGGGGGTAGAGTTGGCGAGGGAGAAGCTTACTTTACCCTGATCAGAGATCCTGAGACCACAGTCATTGCCAAGACCCTTGAATCATGAGTTGATCTGAAGGCTGCCTCTGAACTGATTGACACCTCCTGGGACCCAACCATTGACTTCTGAGAACCTCGTGGTTCTAGAAGAGAACCGCTGCTCAGTCATTGTTCAGAAATGCAGGGGATAAGATTTCGGCCAGGGCTGGTATTGCTTGAGCTATCCGGCTTTCTTCGAGAGCTGGTATAGCATTTCCTCTTGAATTCAGTGACTGGGCTATAGACAAACTATTCTCCCATACCTATTTGCTAAAGTGAATTCCTCCATGCCTAGATTTTCCAGGGGGAAATGACACTATGTCTTTGGTGCTCTGCTTCTGTGGAAGGTGATGGGAATCCTCTGTGCCTCTGACAGTGGACCTCTGTTTGTGCTACCAGATGAGGGTCATTTCTAGCCCCAATTTCTCAAATCCATGTACAGCCCTCTTTTGTTCACTCACTCTTACTTCTCCGACAAGAGGCACCTCTTTCAATTCCTGGAGTGATGATTTTCTAACTCATTGTCATGTCCCGTCATTCTTCCTTCTCTTTTAGAAATTGCTTCCTTATTTTCTGGACTAGTTCTTCCAGGTCACTAATTGGATCCTCTACTTCTGCCATGTTCCCGGACTTTGCATCCAGTCTCCTACCAAACTTCTCTTCAGGAGTTATTTATGTTCGTTTATCTTTATCAGTTTATCTCTGTGGTTCGAGACTTTCTGATATCTTCTATGTTTTCTGATGTACAGGAAGTATCCAGGATGCTGCATTCTATACCCCATCGGGCATGGTCTATGTAGAAGTTTCTCTCTGATTGCCTAGCCGTGATCTGTTCTTGTTCTTTTACCTTGGCATCAGTGGATTCTTCCATCATTTCCTTGGATACAATTCTCTGTCTTCCTCTCCATATTCTGAATGCTCATTCTTTTTCCATCCTGAGGTTAATGTTTTAAGAAGTGGAAATCTGGGAGTGACCAAGTGCTGGACCTTAAGGGATGATGGGTGTGTGTGTGTGTGTGTGTGTGTGTGCACGCGTGCGCGCGCATGTGTGTGTGTGATGCATGCCATATGCTGTTGTGTTGTGGCTGACCCTGTCCTTGAGACCAGTCAACAGCAAGGGCCTTCCTGGCCTTGTGTTTGGTGTTTTGGGGGCCCGGGCTGAATATGCTGAGGTTTCTCTTAGTAGGATCTGGTGTGCGTGTGAAAGGAGACATTTCACAACCCAATAGAATGCAGGCCTGCAGAATGCTGTGTTCTGAAGAGAGCATGTGGTCAAGGCATTCTTCTTGTCCCCTATGGGAGAATTTGTTCTCCTTGGACTAAGCATCTTGGACTGAGGAAGGCAGTCCTCCAAGTGTTCCATGGTTGGGTTTTCATGTTGGCAGGGTAGGCAGCAAATGCCTCACCATCCTGTCCTGGCAGGTAGCTCGGTCTTGTTGCTACTGGTTTGAGAGCCGAACATTTCTTATGCACCCATTGAATTATTTCCACAAACACTGCCTCTCACGGATGCACTTCGAGTACCCACTCTCCTCCAACTACATCTCCTGGTATTGTTTATGATCATGGTCTCCAGGCTGTCGGCACCTGGTTGCTTGTTGGTGTCCCCTGCAAGAAAAACACGGTGTTCTTTCCAGTCGATTTCTGCCAAGCCTGCTGATCTGAAAACTCCAGCCCTCCAGTATTGTTTAGTCAAGAACTCAGACCCTCTGTTCGTCACAGCCAATTGCACTGGGAAACAGGTTCCTTGTGCGAATAACCTCAGAGGCACATACACACATTTATGCTAGCAAATCCAAGACCGGAGAGAAAGGTTAAATTCCCAGACACATAGAAACTCCCACGATTAGGATAGGAAACCTACAAAATCTCAGCTCTTTAGAAGTGACTGAAGCGTATGAAGTAGTAATCAAACACCTGACAGCACACAGAGGGCCAGGTCCAAGTCATTTTCCTGGGCCAGACTTCTAGTTATTTAGCGAAGTCAATGTCATGTCTTCTCATCAATTTCAGAGATGGAACAGGCAGGTAGACTCTAATTTACAAAGATAAAGACCCAATTCGGATAAGAACATTTTAGGAAACAAATCCCATGCCATTTCAATAAGAAAAGATAATAAAAAATATAATTCTTTCCTTTTCTCCCTGTGCCTTCTTTAGGTTTTGAAAGGGTCACATTGTTTTTCTCTTAATTTTTTAGTTGAAAATCTTAGAATTCTTCTTGGAAATTTTTTGTTATTTTTTTTGACACAGTATTCACGCATCATTTAGTTTCATATGCGACCTAGTGCTTTTCCTAATATATGCCACAGCTCCTGAACACCCATTAAGCAGTTCCCTTATTCCCTGCATGTGTCTCTTCTCTGTAAATCTCAGCTTGGTTATCAGAGTCCTGAGTCACTCTTGGTGGGTCTCCTTCTCTGCATTCTTCCCATTCAGTTTTCCTTTCCTTTACTAAGGGCCAAGGTATTCCTCCTGAGGAACATATTGTGGAAAGCTATATAATATTTCCACGGTCTGCCTGTCTTTTCATTTCCCATCACCCAGATATGGGACTTTCATGTCAATGTAAGGTCCAGGGGTTCATCCATCCCGATGGCTGAGGAATACTCTGTACCAAGATGGATCACACCTTCTTCATCACGAGTCTGCAAGGACCTTGAGGCTCAGTCCACAGTTCTGCTCAAGTGGTCTTTGCAAGCCTTCGATATAGGCCGTCACTTTCCTTTTGACTAAAGAGACTTGGTCAACATGTCTATACTCATTCCACTACAAGTACAGTTAACTAATGATGACAACAGGTGCGGTCCAGGCCTCTTCCTGAAGAGTTAGCTCTGATTCAGGGGGTCACTTTCCTCGAAGACTTTGCAAAGTTAAGGAAAAACCAATTAGACAGAGTCCTAATCCCTTAACCTTATTTTTCAGAACTCTAGGAGATGAGGACAAAGGCAGCACCATATATCCATGCCCTCACCTTTTTCCTCAAAAAGGGACTTTCTGTCCGTTAGTCATCACTGACCCATTGTGAATAGACACTGACAATGGACTTGCTCACCCACAGGATGACAAACCCCATGGAGAGCTGTTGGTTACCAAGATGCCTCACTGTTTCTTGAGATCTAGAAATTGTAGTGGAAATAGGACACCTTGCTGTCTCTGGAGAAAAGTTGGCCTAATGGAAGGTATAATGAACATCATTTTTTTCCTATTTATTTAGAAAGGGGGAGTGGGATATTAACCCACAAGACAAACTGAGTTCATGATCAGGCTCAGAGGCTCTTGTTCTGTCCTTTCCGGGGCTTCCTTCCTAAAGCCATAGGATACCAAGGTCATGGGAGAGGGACAGCTGCTTCAGTGAAGCCAGCATCTGTGATGTCACAAAGCTTTGAGGTCATAGCAACCAATCCTCATAAATCCATGCCTGATCACTACATTTGGTTGGAGTATTCTTGGGTGTGCCAATAGGACCCCCTAGACGTCCTAAACCACTGGAGCTGCCTCGGTCTCTCACCAAGGCAATTTGTGAAGTGAGTCGGTATCACCTTCTCCATGGCCCGATTCGTAGTGTTTGGTCCACAATGTCAGCATCAGCCCTCTGGATTTCGGAGAAAGGCAAGAATCCACCATTCCATCTTAGACAGGAAAGCTCAAGTAACAATCAAGCCTCAAGCAAACCTCAGGGGAGGGAAACTGAGCCCTGCACAAAGGTTAGGCACTCCCACCCAATCTTCTGAACAGGAGAAGTGCCACCCAAGGAAAGCTCAAGGGCAACACCCCCAATCATGACAGAGACATGTCTGTAGTCTTCAACAGTGCAGACATAAGTGTTAGAGTTTTTAATCAAAGGAGCAAGACTGATAAAAAGCGAAGGTCATCAAAGCTTTATTTCATTCCAAACATGGAGAATCATACTGACTGGTCTGGGCCTTCTCTTCCCAATTCGACCCCCTCCAGCATCACAGATTATCATGTATAGATGTAGTTTTGCTGGGCTATACACAGGTGGCCTTGAGATTGCAATACACAGAGAAAACTGCACAGTGGTGCTAGGTCTTCCAGACATAGAAAAGAACTGCTAGTAACACACGGATGGACAATTGAATCTCAATTTACCTAGTAGATATAAGCTCCCCACTGAGTGGATATCTTCATCTGGCCTGAACTGCCCTTATATCTAGGCTTCGAGAGTAAATACCTTGGGAGGGGCAGTATCAATCTAAATTTACTGCATGAGGCCAATCTATGTATACTGCATAAACACAAAATGATTCCCTCTGGCCACCCAGGCTTTTACTTTCCTCCCTATTCTTTGGAGATTAGTCCAATCCTTGACTTTTCATCCAGCTCTACATTCTCTGGTTATAAAGGGTTTATTGAGCATGTAATTCTAACATTTTTATCGCTCTCATTTTTTTTTGTACATGACACTAATGTACAGTCGGCTGTATATTTACACTAGTGTAAATGACACTAGTGCACAGTCGGCTGATTAGTTACCCATTTACCGCTTCATAGAACCCTTTCCAATTTTTTTCTAATTTCCTTTATCTAATTAACTACCTATACTTTACATAAAGAGGTAAAAATAGGAGCAACAACAAACGCATAGTTTTTTCAGTCTTAGATTTAGTCCACGATAAGCGGGATCTTTGGCTGTGGCTTCCACCTTTGGGGGTCATCTTCATCCTTGGCTCGATTGATGTGACATGCGTGAATCCAGGCCCTGATGTGTTCTAATTTTACTGCTGTGGTGTGGTCAGGGTAACAGTAAAAGGTCCCATCCAACGAGGCTCCAAGCTCCCCACTTGATAATGTCATATCCAAACCAAGTGATTGTGTTGGAAAGGATGTGGTTCCACCTCCGTCTCCATACCAGTGTGGGCAGTCTGGATCCCTGCATTTTTTTTTCTTAATACAGACTGTAATGCCTGCAGTGACTGGAGTACAGACTGATCAGTCATTTCTGCTAGGGCAACCTTTTGTAGCCAAGGACAGAGCGGGAGCAGGGTTTCTCCCAAACATTTCAAATGGGGTCACCCTATTTAAATAGTGTGTACATCTTGCCCTGAGCAGGGTGAAAGAAGGAGATCCACCCATCCACTGCCCGTCTCCAGGGTTAGTTTTGTCAAGGTCTCTTTAACAGTCTGGTTCATTCTCTCTACATGCCCAGAACTCTGGGTCTGATAGGCACAACGTAGTTTCCAATTTGTACCCATGGCCTTGGCCAATTCCTGTGAGACTGAACTCAAAATGCAAGGCAATTGTCTGAACCAATCGTGAGAGGCAGCTCAGACCTAGGAATTATTTTTTTGTAGCTTTCTGGATACCACTCCTGCCGTCTCATGTTTCTCGGAAAAAGCCTCAACCTGGACTGAAATGCTATCTACAAAAACTAACATATACTTGTCCCCATATTTTCCAGGTTTTATTTCTGTAATATCTATTTTCCAATAAATTCCTGGTACACTACCTCTTTCCCTTTTCCCTCTTCCAATTCTAGTTCCTCCCACATTAACTGCCTGGCACTGGGCACATTTATCAACTATATCCTGAACCATATGCCGTAATTTAGAAGCCTGGAACTGCTTGCCTTTAAGTTCTTTGAGTTTGAGTGACCCCAGGTGAGTACCCTAATGTATCTGGTCTACTAACTTCTTTCCTAGTCTTCGAGGAAGATTTAATTTCCTCTTTTAGTCTTAGCCCAGTCCCCTTTATAATATAATTTAGCCATTTTTGTAAATACTTTAAATCTTCCTCTGAATACTCCAGTTTATCTGGTAGGGATAGATCCAGGTGTGTAAACAACTCTTGCATTGTTTCTCAGGCTGCTTGCTTTAAATCTCAGTCTGATAATTGGTTTCCTTTTGAAATAAGATCAGTCCCCTTTTGGTGTCCCAAGAAATGCATAACAGCCACTCTTTCGGGTCCCAATATTTCTCTTCTATTTTAATTCCTTTTCCTTCTAATGTTAATAGGCTCCTTACTTTGTAAGTAGCTCCATGTATATGAAGAGTAGCAAAGATATACCTGTGGTCCTTATTGATGTTGATGGTTTTACCTTTAGCCATCTGCAGTGCCTTAGTGATTTCAATCAGTCCTGCTTGTTGTGCCAAAGTTCCATGTGGCAGGGTGCTGCCCAGAATTCCTGCTCAGGATAAACTACCACAGCCCTCACATACCTCAAATACCTTTTTCCATGAACAGAGTCATCTCTGCATCTGGGAAGGGCATGTCTCTGAGATCCAGTCTTATTCCTGTGACTTGGTTTAGGACCTCCCCACAGTTGTGTGGATGGTCAGCCAGCTCCTCTGGGAGCAGTGTGGCTAAATTTAGCACCACTGGTGGCTTTGAGATTACTCTTGGTTTGTTGAGGAGGAGGGCCTGATACCCTATCACTCCGGTGTTCACTATCATCAGTAGGTTGGAGTCTACGAAGATCCGTGATAGCTTGTGTGGTGGTCAAGATGAGATCATGACCTAATGGTCTAGCATTATATCTCATCTGTTTAAGATCTACATGTCCAACGTATTTAATTCCATTTGTCATTCAAGCAACCGTTCACAGTTTCAGGTTACCTAAGACTTTGGAAGCCACTTTAACAATTACCCATTAAAACCTTGAGACAGACAAATAACTATCTCCAGTTCAGATGCCATGCTCTCCCGCCAACAAGGGGGAGGGGCTAGGCAGCCCACATCAGGCCAGAGAAGGCAAAGAATTCCCCAAAACAAAGGGGGTTTCGGCAGCTGCTTGGGAATATTTTTTAAAGTCTTGGGCTCAAGGTCGGTTCATCCCACAATGCCAGTTCTGCTTACCAAAAGTGGTCCATTAGGCACTCATATTCCACGCTCAGTTCCAATGAGCATCAGCATTGGGCACCTTAACTCACTCTTAGACTAACCCCAGTTGGCTACAGTCATAGCCCTTAACACACGAAATGAGTGAGTGAGAAGCCTCACATCTATTATGAAGAACAGAGAGATGAAAGTCAGAGTCCCTTTACTCTCTGCTTTCCCTATTCCTTCAATCATAACAAACAATACAACAGAAAACGAAAGGACTAGGAAAAAACAACCGTAGGCCCAACGATTCTTACCAATAACCTTACACTTGTGGGGGCATTCTTTATCCCCTGATCGCCTAGGAGGACTCAAAAACCCAAACCGCCCATGGGGACTTGAACCTCCTGAATGTCTAGGGGGACTCGAACCCCCCTGACTGTCCAGGGGGACTCGAACACCCTGGAGTTTGCCTAGGGATATTTGAACCCCCTCTAAACGCCAAGGAAACTCGAACCCCCTGACCATCTAGGGGGACTTGAATCCCCGGACAACCCAGGGGGACTTGAACCCCCATAATATCTACCAGCAGAGGATGGGGCATCTCCACATCCACACCAGCTCTGGGGAGCATGGCTGCTGCCTGCTTCTACCAGTGGGCCATACCCTGCAGCTCCATGCAGGATCCCAAGATCTTACCTCCAGAGGCTTTTCCAAAAATTCCAATGCTGGCTCAGTTCTCATCATTTGATATCGGGTTTCCCTCCAAAGATAGGATCCTTATTCAAAGGAGCGAGACTGACACAAAGTGAAGGTCAAGCAAACGTTAATTTTGCACAAAGCATCGAGAATCATATTGACCTGTCAGGGCCTTCTCTTGCAAAGAGGCGACCCCTCCCAGCCTCACAGACTAACATTTATAGCGGTAGTTTAGCCAGGCTATACAGAGCTGGCCAATGAGATAACAATACAGAAAAAAAACTGAAAGTCGTGCTAAGTCGGCTACACCACAAAAACAAAAATGCTAGGTAACACATGGGTGGACAATTGTATCTGAAGTTACCCTAGTTCATATATGCGTGCCCCTCTAATGGGATGTCTTCTCCTGGCCTGATTCACCCTTGTATCTAGGCTTTGAGAGTAAGCTCCTCTGGGAGGAGTAGGGTCAATTTACTTTACTGCATGGGTTCAATATAAGTTTACTGAAGAAACACAAAATGACTCCCTCTGGCCTAGGGGCCCTTATAACGAGTACCTGTAGCGTCTCTAGAAATCGAGCCAAAATGACTTCCAAATCTTCAAAAGTGACGATGTACCAAAGGCAGATTCTACATCCTAGAACCTTAGGTCCAGAATGGACTCATGTACTTGAAGTCCACAGGAGCAAGCATGGAGCATGTTGGAAAAGACCCATAGCCCAAGGGAAGCCATCTGAAAGACTTCCGTGCCCGTTTCAGGAAGACAACTTGTATCTTCAAAAGGACACATTGAAGAGGATTCAAATGTCAAAGAACCTGGAGCATTCCCACAGGGTCCTGCAGATACCCTTTGGAGAAGTACATGTAGATGTGACAACACAAGCCTGCCTTCACCCTCTCATGAACATCCCCCAAATGGTTTCATGGGATAAGCAAACAGTGCCTCTAGTGGACGATGGGCGTGTTCTAATGGAGCCTGCAGAAGATGAACAGTGGGTCAACAAAGGGCCATTGCAGAGCCACAGACAGCATATGCTACAGGTTGGTGAGGATATTCAGGAAGACAAGGAAGTGGAGAATGAACATTGGAGCTCTGAGAGAAGGTCTGGCATTTGAGGATGGTGGGAGGTTCTCTGAACCTGGCTGCCTTCCATAGAGATCTAGGTCCAAATTAAAGAAAACATCCCCTGGCCACAGTCAATCCTTGTGCCCTGGTTATCTTTTTGTCTTTTTGACAAACAATGCACATGCACATATTTGACAGAGAGACAGAGAGATCACAATCAGGGTGTAGAGCTGGAGAGGGAAAAGCTGACTTACTCCTGAACAGGGAACCTGAGACCAGAGTCGATGCCAAGACCCTGAAATCATGAGTGGAGCTGAAGGCCGCCTCTGAACTGATAGACACAATCCATGACACAATCTTTGACTTCTGATTACATCCTAGTTCTAGACGTAAACCACTGCTCTGTTATTGTTCACAAATGCAGGGGAAATGGATTTTGGCTTGGGCTGGTGTTGCTTGAGCTATCTGGCCTGCTTCGAGAGCTGGTATAGTTTGTCCTCTTGAGGTAAGTGACTTGGCTATGTACAAACTACACTCCCAAGCATATTTAGGTAAAGAGAATTCCTCCATTGATAGCTTTTGCAGGGGGAATGAAACTATGTCTTGTAGTTCTATGCTTCTGTGGATGGTGATGTGAGTCCTCCTTGAATTTGAATCTATATCTCTGCTTCTGCTCCCAGATGAGGGACCGTTTTACCTCTGAATTCCCAAATCCATGTTCAGCCCTCTTTTTTTTTTTCCTTCACTCCTACTTCTCCTACAATAAGCACCTCTTTCTATTCCTTGGAGTCGGTGACTTTCCTAAGCTCATTGTCATGTTTCATCATTCTTCCTTCTTTCTTCGGATTTGCTTCCTTATTTACCAATCCTTTTCTGCCAGGTCAAAAATTTGGTCCTTTGCTTCTGCCAGCTTCTTGGACTTTTCCTTCAGTCTGCTACCAATCTTTTCTTCAGGAACTCTTTTTATTTTATTTTATTTTATTTTTTTATTTTATTTTATTTCTATCAGTTTAATCTATGTGGTTTGAGACTTCCTGATATCTTTCTGATTTCAATCCTCCATTGGGCATGTTATATGTGAGGTTTCACTCCGATTACCTGGCCATGATCATTTCTTCTTCCTTGGAAACAATTGATTCTTCCAATATTTTCTTGGATATAGGTCTCTGACTTGTTCTCAGTATTTGAAAAATCAATTCTGTTTTTTATTCTGATGGTAATTTCTTTAGAAATAAGAGTTCATGGAGTGCCCAAGGGCTGGCCCTTGAGGGAGTCTCGGGTATGTGTGTGTGGCATGCATGCCTTCTGCTCTTGTATCATAGCTGTCCCCTGTCCTTGAGACCAGTCATCTGCAGAGGCTCTCTTTGCCAGCCTTTTGGTGTGTTTGGTGTCTGGGCAGATTGTCTGAGGTTTAGCTTGGTGGGATCTGGTGCGCCTGTGAAAAGATAAATTCAACCTACACCACAGAATGAAGGCCTGTAGCATTCTGAGGTCAGGGGAGAGCCTGTGGACAGGGCTTTCTTCTAGACCCCTATGGGAGAATCTGTTCTCCTAAAATGAAGCAAGTTGGACTGAGGAACACAGTACCCTATGTGTTCCATGGTTAGAATTTCGTGTTTGCAGGAGAGGCAATTAAAGCCCTCACCATCCTGTCTTGGGCTGGTAGCTCGGTCTTGATGCTGCCTGTGCGAGAGCCCCAAATTTCTTTTGCCCCCATCAAATCATCTCCAAGAACACTGCCTCTCACTGATGTACAGCCAGAACCCACCATCTTCCCAATGTGTCACCTGGTATTGTTTCTAATTGTGGTTTCCAGGCTGTCTTCACCTGGCTATTTGTTGGTGTTCTCTGCCAGAGAAATACAGTGTTCTTTTGAGTTTATATGCCAAGGCTGATGATCTAAAATCCCCAGGCCTCAGAACCCTTTGTTGGCATCAAATAGTATGATTCAGACCCCCTGATGGTCAGAATCAATGGAATTGGAGAACGTACTCCTTGTGGGTTCCAAGTGTGCTCCGATCTCTTGTGGCTTTGTCCATTGCAGTGTCTCACTGCCTTCTGAATTACCAACTTCCCACTTTCCCCATAAACCATGTCTCCAATCTTCTCCCATAGTGTTTGCAACTTATTCTCTCTTTTGCTATGGAGTTTGCTTTGTAGGCTCCAGTTCATTTCTGCCATGTTGAAATTGATATGTTAATATTCCTGTTGTGTTCCTGGATAAAGACAAGTCTGGAGTTCCCAGACTACCATCTCACTGTCCTGAAAAAGCCCCACAGAATCTTACAGAGCCATAAGCAAGAATGAATTCTTGCCACTTCCCTCATGTGGCAGAATTGTGGGGAGCATTAGCCTACGTCTCATCTATAAGTCCCAGAAAGACAAATAACATACAATTTCACTCTCTCATGACTGACAAGAGACATATTAAAAAGCAAGGGAAAAAGGGACAAACAATACAACACTAACCAGGCACACAAAATGTGGTGTTTGTTGAGGACAGGTTTGAGAGAATATGTGTTTATCAAAGAGGACAAAAGATGACATTCTTTGTAGGAAATGAGGCTGAAAGAGAGGGAATGTGAGTTTTCAAGGCATGTCATATTGAATTGCTATCCATTAAATACCGACTTCCTATCTCCATCAATTTATTTATAATTGTTATTTGAAACAAACTCAGACAGCACACACACACACACACACACACACACACACACACACACACTTACAGATAAGACACCCAAAAGATGGAGAGGAAGTGAAGAAAAGCACTAATGAAGCAAACCCAAAAGAAAAGAACTGAGAGAAAATGATAAATTCCAAGACACATATTCACTCCAAAGGTTAGGTCAGGAAACCTACAAAATCTCAGCTCTGTAGTAGTGACTAAAGCGTTTGAGGCAGTAATCAAACCCCTGTCAACACACAGATGGTGAGGTGCAAATCATTTCCTGTTCAACTCTTCTAGACATTTAAGGAAGGCAATGCCATTTTCTTTTCATCGATTCCACAAATAGAGGAGGTGGATGAACTCTAATTTACTAGTATAAAGACCCAATTCAAATAATGACATTTTAGAAAATAAATTATATTCCATTTCAATAATTAAACATAATAAAAATATAATTCTTTCCTTTCCTCTGTCTTTCTTCAACTGCATTTGAAAGGGCCAGCTTGTTTTTATTATTTTGTACTGTTGTGGAAGCCAGCCTGTCATCCATCATCCATTTGTGACAGAGTATTCACTGATGCTTTAGTTTCATAAATGACCTAATACTCCTCCTAAGATATGCCAGAACTCTTCAACATCCATTAGCCAGTTCCCTCATTCCCTGCATGTCTCCTTTTTTCCTTGACTCTCAGCTTGATTCCACAGAGTTCTGAGTTACTCCTGGTTTGTCTCCTTCTCTGACTTATCTTCCTTCAGTTTTTTTCTTCTTTCTACTAAGGGCCATGGTATTCCTCCTAGGGCACATATGAGAAAAGCTTTTTGATATTTCCCTTTGTCCCCTTGCCCTTTTCATTTCACAAACCCAGTCCTGTGGCATTCATGTCAGTGCAAGAACCATGAGTTCATCCTCCCTAATGGTTGAGGAATAATCTGTTGCCAATATGGACCACAGCTTCTTTATCCACTAGTCTTTGCAAGGTCATTGCAGCTCATTCCTCAGTTCTGTTCAAGTGAGCCTTGCAGGCCATCGATATAGGCCATTAATTTTCATTTGATTAAAGAGACTTGTTCAACAGGGTTATGCCCATTAACACAGTAGGTAGAGATAAATAATGGTAACAAGGAGTGCTGTCCATTGCTCATCCTTAAGAATTAGCTATTATGTATAATGTCACTCTCTCATTCAAAGGAGGAAAACTTCAGAGAGATGGGATGACATACAAGAGGCATTGTTGTTTCTGATATCACTAGAAATTTCAGAAGAATTAGGAAAAATTTGCCATCTCTGGAGAAAGGTTGGCCTAAAAGATCATTTTCCTGGGCCACTCTTCTAGGTATTTAGTGAAGGCAATGTCATGTCCTCTCATCAAATCCAGAGATGGAAGAGGCGGGTAAACTCTAATTCACAAGGAAAAAGACCCAATTCAAAGAAGAACATTTTAGGAAACTCACCCATGTCATTTCAATAAGGAAAGATAATAAACAATATAATTCTTTTCTTTGATCCCTGTGACTTCCTTTGGTTTTCAGAGGACCACATGTTTTTCCTGTGAATTTATGTTGTTGTTGTTGCTGTTATGTTGAGAAAGCCTGCCTATCATCCAGCATCCTTTATAGAGAGAGTGCTCATGGATGCTTTAGTTGCATGGGCATCCTAGTGCTCCTCCTAATATATGCCACAACTCCTGAACACCCATTAAGTAGTTCTCTTTTCTGTACCTCTCAGCTGTATTCTCAGAGTCCTAAGTCACTCCTTGTGGGTCTCTTTCTCTGAGTTCTTGCCCTTAAGGATTCCCTCCCTTTACTAGGGCCAAGGTATTCCTCCCGAGGCACATATTGTGGGAAGCCATATGATATTTCCCTTTGTCTGCTTGCCTTTTCCATTTCCCAACAGCAGGGCATGGGACATTCATGTCAAGGCAAGGTCCAGGGGTTCATTCACTTCGACGGCAGAGGAATACTATGGTGCTGAAATGGTCCCAAACTTCCTGATCCACTAGTCCTTGCAAGGGCATTGTGGCTCACTCCAACGGTCTGCTCGAATGGGCCTTGCAAGCCCAAGGTATACGCGGTCCCTTTCCTTCTGTCTACGGAGACTTGGTCCACATGTCTATACTCGTTACCACAACAAGTACAGTTAATTAATAATGACAACGGGTGCGGTCCAGGCCTCTTAATTGAGAGTTAGCTCTGATGCAGAAGGTCAAGCTGCTCGAGGACTTTGCAAAGGTATTAAAGGGAAAGCCAGGTAGACAGAGGCCTCATCCCTTAGCCGCGTGTTTCAAAACACTAGAAGACGAGGCCACAGACGGCACCATATATCGATGCCCTCACCATTTGCATCGGAAAGGAAATTTCCGTAACTTAGTCATCACTGAACCATAGGCAAAAGACGCTGACAAAGAACGCTCTCACCCACAGTAAGACAAAACCCCTGGTGATCTGCTCATACCCACGAGGCCTCAGCTTTTCTTGAGATATCTAGAAATTGTAGTGGAAAAGGACACCTTTTCCACTCTACACCCTAGAACCTTAGGAAGCTGGGCATGTTCCAATGGAACCCGAGAGGATGCAATAATTGTTAACAAGGGTTCAGTACAGCACGACAGACAGCGGATGCTGCAGGTTGGTGAGGACATTCAGGAAGGGAAAGAACAGCAGAATGAACAAGGGAGCTCCGAGCGAAGGTCGGGCATTTTAGGATGGTGGGAGGTTCTCTTTACCTGGCTGCCTTCCATAGGCACCTAGGTCTAATTCAATAAAACATCCATTGGCCACAGTCAATTATTGTGCACTGTTTTTGTCTTTGTTATCTGATCCAACATGCACATGCATGTTTGGACAGAGGCAGAGAGATCCCAATCAGGGGGTGGAGATGGAGAGGGAAAAGCTTAATTGCACCTGAGGAGAGAACCTGAGAATAGAGTCAATGCCAAGGCCCTGGAATCATGAGTTGATCTGAAGGCCGACTCTGAACTGATGGACACAACAGGGGACCCAATCATTGACTTCAGAATACCTCCTGGTTCTAGACAGAACCGCTGCTCTGTCATTGTTCAGAAATGCAGGGGATAAGTATTTTGGCTTGTCAGCTGTTACTTGAGCTATCAGGCTTGCTTTGAAAGCTGTTATAACTTTTCCTCTTGAAGTCAGTTATTGGGCTAAGGACAAACTATTCTCTGATGCCTATTTGCCTAAAGAGAATACCTCCATGCCTAGATTTTCCAGGGGGAATGGCACTATGTCTTTAGGTGCTCCGCCTCTGTGGAAGGTGTTGGGAGACCTCTGTGCCTCTGATTCTGGAACACTTTCTCTGCTCCCAGATTAGGGTCCTTTTCAGCCCCGAGTACTCCAATCGAGGATCAGCCCTCTTTTCTTTCTCTCACTCGTACTTCACCTACAAGAGGCACCTCTTTCATTTCCTTAAAGATTCCCTAAGCTCACTATCGTGTTCCATTATTCTGCCTTCTCTCTTAGAATTTTCGTCCTTATTTTCTAGGCTTGTCCTTCCCGGTCCCTTATTCGATCCTCCACTTCACCATGTTCCCGAAACTTGCATCCAGTCTCCTGCCAATCTTCTCTTCAGGAGTTTTATGGGTGCTTTTAACTCTATCAGTTTTATCTCGGTGGTTCGAGATTTCTGATATCTCCCATGTTTTCTCAAGTACAGTGAGTATCCAGGCAGCTGCTTTCAATCCCGCATCGGGCGTGTTCTATGTAGAGGTATCACTCTGACTGCCTAGTCGTTTTCATCATTCTTCTTTTACCTGGGAATCAATTGATTCTTCCATCTTTGCATTGCATCTAAGTCTCTGTCACCTCTCTGTATTCGTTAAACTTATTCTGTTTCCTAACCTGAGGGTAATTTATTTAGGAGGAAAGGATCCGGGAGTGACCCAGGGCTGACCCTTAAGATTTGTTGAGTGCGTGCGTGTGTGTGTGTTTGTGAGTGTGTATGTGGCATGCATAGCACCCGCTGTTTGTGTTGTGGTTGACCCTCTCCTGGAGGCAGGTCATTTGCAGTAGTTCTCCTTTCCAGCCGTTTGTTGTTTTTAGGGTCTGGGCTGAATATGCTGAGGTTTACATTGGTGGGCTCAGTGTGCCTGTGAAAGGAGAAACTCCACCAACTCTACAGAATGCAGGCCTGCAGAATGCTGTGTTCAGAAGAGAATATGAGGTCAAAACTTTCTTCTCGTGCCCTATGGGAGAGTTTGTTCACCTTGGACTAAGCATCTTGGACTGAGGAAGGCAGTCCTGCAAGTGTTCCACTGTTGGGATTTCGTGTTGGCTGACCAGGCAGCCTCTGTCCTCACATACCTGTCGTGGGCAGTAGCTCTGTCCTGATGCTGCTGTTGCGAGAGCCCAAAACTTATTATGTCCACATTGAGTCATCTCCACGAACAGTGCCTTTCACGGAATCACTCCCACCACTCATCATCTTCCCACTGCGTCTCTGGTATTGGCTCTCTTTGATCATTGTCTCCAGGCTGTCTGCTCCTGGTCGCTTGTTGATGTCATATGCAGGAAAAAGATGGTGTTCATTCAAGTCGATGTCTGCCAAGCCTGCTGATAGGAAAACTTCAGCCCTCAACACTTATGTTGTCAAGTACTCATCCCCTTGAGACCCTCTGCATGTCACAGTCAACGACACTGGGAAACAGGTAACTTGTGCGTTCCCAGTGTGCCCTGCTCTCCTGTGCTTTGGTCCTCTGCATGAGCTCCAGCCCTCTGAACCATGAACCAACCAAATCTCCCCTGAGCCATGTCTCCAATCTGCTCCCATCATCTCTGCAACTTCCATTCTCTTTTGTTGTGGAGTTTACCATGTAGGCTTCAGGTCAATTTCCACCACACTGCAGTTGTTGTGTTGATCTTCCTGTTGCCTTCATGGCTAAAGAAGCATGAGGTTATTAGTCACTACTACCATCTCACTGTCTTCCATGTCACCACAAGTCGTACTGAGAGATAAGCAAGAAGGAATTCTTCCACTTGTCTTTTATGGCAGTCTTGCAGAGAGCATTGGGCTTTTCTCACCTCTATCATGCTCGGGAAGACAACAAACAGACGATTTCACTAACTCATGACAGTCAAGATACATACGAAAGAGAAAGAGTATTGGGACCCACAGTATGACTCTATGAGGAATTCAAATGGTGTTGTTTGTTGGAAGTCAGTTTTGTGAGAACATGAGTTTCTTGAAGAGGACAAGAGATGACATTCATTGCAGGAGATTTCATGAAACCGATGGAATGTGAGTTTTTAAGGCATGTCAAATTGAATTGCGACCCACAAGAGACCGAATTCCATTCTCTCGTATTTTCATAATAATTGTGATGTGCAACACACACACCACACAACATTAACACATGCACATGCAAACACACAAAGATAACACATGCAAAAGATGGGGAGGAAGCAAGGATTCATACCAATGAAACAACCCAAAGTAAATACCATATACGTAAAAGGCAAATAGAATCCAAGTGAGAATCCATCCGAAAGGAGAAAGTGAACTATTACCTATTAATAATACATTCATTACTCAGGTCTAAAGTCTTCCGTCAATACAAACTGTTTGTAATAGTGGTTGAAATTCCAAATCAAAACAAAAAAAAATTAGAAAACAACCATAAGAAAACAGCAAATATTCAACAAGCTCTTCCTTCTGTTGCCTATAGGACATATCCTTCGACCTTAAAGTTACTCATAGCTTGCAAGTGAAGAAATCAGGAAGACGTAGGTTATGGTATTCCCAAGGAGAAGAGAGCCAAAGTGTTTGTGCCTAAGTCAGCGTGAGTGATTTTATGCCTTTGAGAGACAAAAAATAAGCGGAAGGTGTTTTGTCTTGATAGAGCATCAAAACAACAGAAACCTGGAAGAATTGACAACATATACACCACGAACAAGGGTGTATCTAAACGTTGGAAGACTATGAACACACAGGAACGGAGATGGCGACTTTTATCCAATACTATTGGCAACTATGATATCCACGTTAAGCACAGGACAGATCATCTGGATGGGAAGGTGCTAAGGAATAACAGACGTCCACATGGGCAATCGAGACCACCTGAACTTTGGGATCCATGAGTAAGATTGCGTCTCTGAGGACATTAAGATATGCTCTTCCCAGCGGCAGACCTAACTTTGTCTATCTCAGGTCATGAGCTAGAGTCCAAATACAGTCGTAATACATGGAAGAGAAGTCAAAACCTATCCTGTGCACTTATGATCACGAAGGTATGAAAACAGGAAGATATCACTTTCAAATTGGAAATACAGCCAGCCACTAAGAGTGGAAAACACAACACACTCACGAACTACAATGAATGCCAGAAAGAAAATCCAAAGGTAAAGCAGAAAGAGCCATGAACGAAGGAATTCTAAGAAACTTAGAGGAGGATGCCAAAACATTTTATGGGGAAACAATATAGGGTTAAATGCATGCATTTCCAAACTTTAAAAATACTGAAAAAGAAAGCCACCTAACAGGACGACTGACGGAACAAGATGAAGAAAAACCGAACTACAAAGTTAACAGAGAAATTGATATCAGACATGTGAATATCAAAATGAAGGAAACACAAACAAAGCAATAGGAAAAAAATACAGGAGATCTGACAATTGAGTTTTGACAACACGAACAAACTGCAGAAACCATTCCTGGGATAAAACAGGGAGACAATCAAGCAGCTGCAAGTATGAAACCACATGACAATTGGTAGCAAAAACAAAGAATAACCGAAAAGGCATTTACATACATTTATGCTAGCAATTCAAAGAACTGAGAGAAAATGATAAATTCCCAGACATATAGAAAATTCAAGATAAAGTCAGGAAACCTACAAAATCTCAGCTTTCTAGTAGTGACGGAAGCATTTGAAGCAGTAATCCAATCCCTGCCAACACACAGAAGGCCAGGTCATGGCATTTGCTTGGGCCGCTCTTCTAGGTATTTAGTGAAGGCATTGTCATGTCCTCTCATCAAATCCAGAGATGGAAGAGGCGGGTAAACTCTAATGCACAAGGATAAAGACCCAATAAAGAAGGACATTTTAGGAAACCCACCCATGTCATTTCAATAAGGAAAGATAATAAACAATATAATTCTTTTCTTTTCTCCCTGTGACTTCCTTTGGTTTTGATAGGGCCACATTGTTTTCCTGTGAATTGATGTTGTTGTTGTTGCTGTTCTGCTGAGAAAGCCTGCCTATCCTCCATCATCCGTTTTTGACAGAGTATTCACGGATGCTTTAGTTGCATGGACGTCCTAGTGCTCCTCCTAATATATGCCACAACTCCTGACCACCCATTAAGCAGTTCTCTTTTTGGTAACCCTCAGCTGGATTATCAGAGTCCAGAGTCACTCCTGGTGGGTCTCCTTCTCTGACTTCTGGCCCTTCAGTATTGCCTTCCTTTACTAGGGCCAAGGTATTCCTCCCGAGGCACATATTGTGGGAAGCCATATGATATTTCCCTTTGTCTGCTTGCTTTTCCATTTCCCAACAGCAGGGCATGGGAAATTCATGTCAAGGCAAGGTCCAGGGGTTCATTCACTTCGACGGCAGAGGAATACTGTGATGCCAAAATGGACCCAAACTTCCTGATCCACTAGTCTCTGAAAGGGCATTGCGGCTCACTCCAACGGTCTGCTCAAATGGGCCTTGCAAGCCGTAGGTATACGCCGTCCCCTTGTTTCTGACTAAAGAGACTTGGTCCGCATGTCTATACCCGTTACCACAACAAGGACAGTTAACTACTAATGACAACGGGTTCGGTCCAGGCCTCTTTATTGAGTGTTAGCTCTGATGCAGAAGGTCACACCCCTCGAAGACTTTGCAAAGGTATTTAGTAAAAGCCAGGTAGACAGAGACCTCATCCCTTAGCCGCGTATTTCAGAACACGAGGAGTCGAGGCCACAGACGGCACCATATATCGATGCCCTCACCTTTTACTTCGGAAAGGGTCTTTCTGTACCTTAGTCATCACTGACCCATAGGCAAAAGACGCTGACAAAGTATGCTCTCACCCACAAAACGACAAACCCCATGGAGAGCTGCTCATACCTGCAAGGCCTCACCTTTTCTTGAGATATCTAAAAATTGTAGTGGAAAAGGACACCTTGCCATCTCGGGGGATATGTTGGCCTAAAGGAAGGTATACTGAATGTTATTTTCCTTCCTCTATGTCTCCAGAAAGGGGAAGTTGGACATTAACCCACAAGACATCCTGAGTTCTTGATCAGGTTCAGAGGGCTCTTGTTCTGTCCTTCCCGGGGCTTCCTACTTAAAGCCATAGGACACCAAGGTCATGGGAGAGGGACAGCGGCTTCAGTGAAGCCAGCATCTTTGATGTCACAAAGCTTTGAGGTCATAGCAACCACTCCTCATCAACCCAGGCCTGATCCCTACACTTGATTGGAGTAGTCATGGGTGGGCCAAGAGGACGCCAAGCCGTCCCAAACCGCTGGAGCCGCCTGGGTCTCTCACCAAGGCAGTTTGCGAAATGAGTCGGTGTCACCTTCTCCAAGGCCCAATTCGTAGTGTTTGGTCGTGAGTGTCAGCACCAGGCCTCTGGACCTCGGAGAAAGGCAAGGAACCTTCACTCCATCTTAGCCACGACAGGCCAAGAAACTAACAGACCCCAAGCAAAGCCTCAGGGGAGGAAAACTGAGCCCTGTGTAAGGGTGGGACCCTCCCACCAAATCACGGAGCATCTCAACAGGAAAAGGGCCATGCAAGGGAAGCTCCAAGTGAACACCTGCAACCGTGCCAAAGACATGTCTGGAGTCTTCCACAGCAAGCACACGAGTACCTCGAGCATCTCCAGAAACGGTGCCAACAAGGCCTCTCAATCTTCCAAAAAGACCATGCATCCAAGGCACACTCTACACCCTAGAACCTTAGGTCCAGGACAGACTCATGTTCTTGGAGTCCACAGAGCCAACGGAGAGCTTGTTGGCAGAGACCCATAGCCCAAGTAAAGCCCTCTGAATGAATTCTTCCCGTTTCAGGAAGACAACTTGTATGTGCAAAAGGATGCATTGAAGAGGATTCTGTCGCTCTCGGCCTGCAAGAACGACTCGGAGACTCACGTAGTGGCGAACCTTCTTCTTTAATCGCTTTTTTCTTTCTCCTCCCCCTTTACCCTCGGCGCATGTGTTTTTATACAGGCAGTGTTACCCAATCACAATGCAGTGCTCATGCACCTCCCGCGAGAGTGGACCTAAATGAACAGCCAATCATATTCAGTCCCTTACGGCTCTTAGAGTAGGCCTCCTGTACCGGCTCCCGACATCTCCCCCTTTTTTATTTATTTATAATGGCTGAGATCGTGCCTGTCTTAGGTTGCTAATCCTCAGCACACATGCTTACCCGTCATCGGGTACTCTCCCTGGTTGAAGAGCCCTTGTCTTAGGTTGCTATGGTGTGGGATCAGTCTTACCCGTCTTTGACTACCGATCTAGCATACTTAGCCATATCTGGGGGGAGGTACCAGCTTCAGGAGCCATCATGGCTTGAACCATGAGGTGTTATTGTCGTTGATTGCGACGGACACGGCCACACACCCAACGTAACATTAGTACGTTAGCTGTGATTAAGAGAACAGCCATGGCACCAAGTCCGGCCCACTGTTTGAGGAATGAAACAGATTGCTGTAACATTTTTTTCCACTCACTAACAGGTGCAATAGTTACTTTGGTAGAATATGGATATAATTTGAGCTCGTAATTGCTTAGTTGAATTTTGAAATTGACGGTTCCAGGTACCATTAAGCATATTTCCTAACTGTCTAGAGAGGTTAGCTGCTAAGGATAAGTTGTTATGAGCTATAGGGGTGATACAAAGTCCAGCTATATTATGTATGCATCCTATCGACACAATTGACTCTAGGATATCAAGTTGTTCCTGTACAAAATCAACCCTTTGATTTACAATAAGGACCCAGCATGCAAATGTCCGTTAATTTGTTCTTGCGTAGCCAATGCTTCAGCGACCATTCCTGTGACGTTGTTGAGCATGGCGGCTGTTGTCTGTACCGAGGTTGTCAACGCTACCACGGCAGCAGTAGCAGTGGCAGCGGATGCTGCGATAGCTGCAATAATGGCTGCTGTTATTCCAAAGTCTCATTTATGTCGAAGCAGCACCGGCAGGTTGTCGGGGTTCACCTGTACTGGCATCGGGATATACGTCGGAATCTTGGCTATTACTGCCAAGTCTCCCACCGTGGCGTTCCAACATTCTGATAGCAGACAATTCTGGGACTCACAAGAGAGACTAGATGACTTGTTAATAGTAGAAGCATTAAAAACTATGAAGAGAAAGGGAGCTCTAACACAGACGGGCAATGGTGAGTAACTTATGTGCTTAGCTGAGGTGCAATTGCAAGTAACATTTGTTTCAAATCGAGAGCCTACTTGATAGTTGTACGTACAGTTACGCCATGTAGACCCATTAATAAAGTGAAGGCTTTCCAAGCCTGTACATGCCTGTGCAGCATTGCAGAGCAGCCACCTATCTAGAAGGTGAGCTGACGCGCCTTGCGCCGGGTCTTGGTAGGTATAATTATAGCCAAAAAAGGTGGAGTTAGAGTACGTGGGGATTTTAGGACTGAATGAGAATCCTGTTCCCACCCAAACTCCTGAGAGGCTACTATGGCAGCCACTCGTGCCGTGCAGCTCACACAATAGCAGGCCTTGGTGCAGCAAGGTTTATACGGAGGAGGCCCCTCGTAAGGTGGCGCTGTTGGGGCTGGGCGCGTGGGCACAGGATCTAAGTTATCTACCACTTCCGTCTCTGTTTGTAACTGCGCCATAGCTCCTTCTTCCGCTTTTAATTTCAGCTGCGCCATAACTTCCCCCTGCATTTTGAGCTGCGCCATAGCCTTTTTTAGCTCTTCCTCCTTTTTTGCAAGCTCCTTTTGCATCTTGCTCACCTTTTGGCTTTTGGGCGATTTCTCTCCTCTGCTCCTTTCCAAAAACCAGGGAGCCGTTTGTCCCACTTCTCTCAAAAACAAACGAGCTGTTTTATTTTTTAAAAGAGTACCAATTGCTTTGGCCATCTCGTTTCCCATCCCGGAAAGCTTTACTCTCGTCCTTATCCTAGGAACTTTGCAGCCATCTCGTTTCCCATCCCGGAAAGCTTTACTCTTGTCCTTATCCTAGGAACTTTGCAGCCATCTCGTTTCCCATTCCGGAAAGCTTTCTACGCTCGTCCTCGACTTGAGGAACTTTCCCTGTCACTAGACAGAAATAGGTGCACTCTTTACCTGATCGTCGCCAACTCCGTGCGTCTCTCACGATGAGATTCCCGGGTCTCAGCACCACTTGTCGCTCTCGGCCTGCAAGAACGACTTGGAGACTCACGTAGCGGCGAACCTTCTTCTTTAATCGCTTTTTTCTTTCTCCTCCCCCTTTACCCTCGGCGCATGTGTTTTTATACAGGCAGTGTTACCCAATCACAATGCAGTGCTCATGCACCTCCCGCGAGAGTGGACCTAAATGAACAGCCAATCATATTCAGTCCCTTACGGCTCTTAGAGTAGGCCTCCTGTACCGGCTCCCGACAGATTCGAATGTGGAAGAACCTTGAGCACTCCCTCAGGGTGGAGCAGCTACCCTCTGTGGAACTGCATGGAGATGGGGCAGCACAAGCCAGCCTTCCTTCTCTCATGACCATCCCCCAAATGGTTACATGTGATAAGCAAACAGTGCCTCTTGAGGAAGATGGGCATGTTCCAATGGAGCCCCGAGAGGATGCACAATGTGTTAACAAGGGGTCAGTACAGCACGACAGACAGCAGATGCTGCAGGTTGGTGAGGACATCCAGGAAGGGAAAGAACAGCAGAATGAACAAGGGAGCTCCAAGCAAAGATCGGGCATTTTAAGATGGTGGGATGTTCTCTGTACCTGGCTGCCCTCCATAGCCACCTGGGTCCATATTCAATAAAACATCCTTTGGCCCCAGTCAATTATTCTGCACTGTTTTTGTCTTTGTTATCTTATCCAATGAGCACATGCACGTTTGGACAGAGAGGCAGAGAGATCCCAATCAGGGGGTGGAGCTGGAGAGGGAGAAGCTTATTTGCCCTTGAGTTAGAACCTGAGAACAGAGTAAATGCCAAAGCCCTGGAATCATGAGTTGATCTGAAGGGCGCCTCTGAACTAATGGACACAACCCGGGACCCAACCATTGTCTTCTGAATACCTCCTGATTCTAGACAGAACCGCTGATCTGTAATTGTTCAGAAATGAGGGGATAAGGATTTTGACTTGGCTGGTGTTGCTTGAGCTATCCGCCTGCTTCGAGAGCTGGTATAGCTTTTCCTCTTGAATGCAGTGATTGGGATATGGACAAACTATTCTCCGATGCCTATTTGCCTAAAGAGAATACCTCCATGCCTAGATTTTCCAGGGGGAATGGCACTATGTCTTTAGGTATTCCGCTTCTGTGGAAGGTGATGGGAGTCCTCTGTGTTCTGATTCTGGACCACTTTCTCTGCTCCCAGATGAGGCTCCTTTTCAGCGCCGAGTTCTCCAATTTAGGATCAGCCCTCTTTTCGTTCTCTCACTCTAACTTCACCTACAAGTGGCACCAATTTTATTTCCTTAGATATTCCCTAAGCTCACTATCGTGTTCATTCATTCTGCCTTCTCTCTTAGAATTTGCGTCCTTATTTTCTAGGCATGCACTCCCGGTTCCTAATTAGATCCTCCACTTCTACCATGTTCCCGAAATTTGCATCCAGTCTCCTGCCAATCATCTCTTCAGGAGTTCTTTAGGTGCCTTTATTTTTATCATTTTTATCTCTGTGGTTCGAGACTCTCTGATATCTCCTATGTTTTCTGATGTACAGCGAGTATCCAGGCCACTGCTTTCCAAACCGCATTGGGCGTGTTCTATGTAGAGGTTTCACTCTGACTGCCTAGTCGTAATCACTCCTTCTTCCATTACCTGGGAATCAATTGATTCTTCCATCTTTGCATTGGATCTAAGTCTCTGTCACCTCTCTTTATTCGTTAAACTCATTCTGTTTTCTAACGTGAGGGTAATTTATTTAGGAGGAAGTGATCCGTGAGTGACCCAGGGCTGGCCCTTAAGATTTGTTGAGTGAGTGCGTGGTTGTGTTTGTGAGTGTGTATGTGACATGCATGAACCTGCTGTTTGTGTTGTGGCTGACCTTGTCCTGGAAGACAGTCATTTGCAGTAGCTCTCCTTTCTGGCCGTTTGTTGTTTTTAGGGTCCGGGCTGAATATGCTGAGGTATACCTTGGTGGGCTTGGTGTGCCTGTGAAAGGAGAAACTCCCCAACTCAACAGAATGCAGGCCTGCAGAATGCTGTGTTCAGAAGAACATGAGGTCAAAAGATTCTTCTCGTGCCCTTGGGAGAGACTGTTCACCTTGGACTAAGCATCTTGGACTGAGGAAGGAGGTCCTCCAAGTGATCCACTGTTGGGATTTCGTGTTGGCTGACTAGGCAGCCTCTGTCCTCACATATTGCGAGGCCAGTAGCTCTGTCTTGATGCTGCTGTTGCGAGAGCCCAAGATTTATTATGTCCACATTGAGTCATCTCCACGAACACTGCCTTTCACGGAATCAATCCCACCACTCATCATCTTCCCACTGCGTCTCTTGGTATTGTCTCTCTCTGATCATTGTCTCCAGGCTGTCTGCTCCTGGTCGCTTGTTGGTGTCATATGCAGGAAAAAGATGGTGTTCTTTCAAGTCGATGTCTGCCAAGCCTGCTGATAGGAAAACTTCAGCCCTCAACACTTGTGTTGTCAAGTACTCGTGCCCTTCAGACCCTCTGCATGTCACAGTCAACGACACTGGGAAACAGGTTCCTTAGCATTCCAAGTGTGCCCTGCTCTCCTGTGCTTTGGTCCTCTGCATGGGCTCCAGCCCTCTGATCCACAAACCAACCAAATCTCCCCTGAGCCATGTCTCCGCCTTCTCCCATCATCTCTGCAACTTCTGTTCTCTTTCGCTGTGGAGTTTACCTTGTAGGCTTCAGGTCAATTTACACCCCACTGCAATTGTTGTGGTCATCTTCTTGATGCCTTCATGGCTGAAGAAGCATGAGGTTATTAGACACTACTACCATCTCACTGTCTTCCATGTCACCACAATTCGTACTGAGACATAAGCAAGAAGGAATTCTTCCTCTTGTCTTTTATGGCAGTTTTGCGGAGAGCATTGGGCTTTTTCACATCTATCATTCTCAGAAAGACAACAAACAGATGATTTCACTAAATCATGACAGTCAAGAAACATACGAAAAAGAAAGGGTATTGGGACAAACAGTATGACTCTAATGAGGAATTCAAATGGTGGTGTTTGTTGGAAGGCCGTTTTGTGAACACGGGTTTCTTGAAGAAGACAAGAGATGACATTCCTTGCAGGAGATTCTCGAAACTGAAGGAATGTGAGTTTTCAAGGCATGTCAAATTGAATTGCTACCCACAAGAGACCGAATTCCATTCTCTCGTATTTTAATAATAATTGTGATGTGGAACACACACACACCACAGAACATTAACACATGCCCATGCAGACAAAAATGAACACACAAAGATAAGACATGCAAAAGATGGGGAGGAGGGGAGGAATCGTACCAATGAAGCCACCCCAAGAAAATACCATATAGGTGAAAGGAAAATAGAATCCAAGTGAGAATCCATCCGAAATGAGAAAGTGAACTATTACCTATCAATAATACATTCACTACTTAAATCTAAAGTCCCCCGTCAATACAAACAGTTTGTAAGAGTTGTTCATATTCCAAATCAAAAATCAAAAAAATTAGAAAACATCCATAAGAAAACAGCAAATATTAAACAACCTCGTCCTCCTGTTGCTCATAGGAGATTTCCTACGACTATAAAGATACTCATAGCTTGCAAGTGAAGAAATCAGGAAGATGTAGGTTATGCTATTCCCAAGGAGAAGAGAGACAATGTGTTTGTGCCTACGTCAGCGAGAGTGATTTTATGCCTTCGAGAGACAAAAGCTAAGCGGAACGTGTTTTGTCTTGATGGAGCCTCAAAACAACAGAAACCTGGAAGAATTGCCAACATATACACCACAAACAAGGGTGTATCTAAACGTTGGAAGCCTATGAACACACAGGAACGGAGATGGCGACTTTTATCCAATACTGTTGGCAACTATGATATCCACGTTAAGCACAGGACAGATTATCTGCATGGGAAGGTGCTAAGGAATAACAGACGTCCACATGGGCATTCGAGACCACCTGAACTTTGGGATCCATGAGTAAGATTGCATCTCTGAGGACAATAAGATATGCTCTTCCCAGCGGCAGACCTAACTTTGTCTATCACAGGTCCTGAGCTCGAGTCTAAATCCAGTCGTAATTCATAGAATAGAAGTCAAAACCTATCCTTTACACTGAAGATTACGAAGTTATGAAAACAGGAAGATAACACTTTCAAATAGGAAATACAGCCAGACATAAAAAGTTGAAAACACAACACACTCCTGAACTACAATGAATGCCAGAAAGAAAATCCAAAGGAAAAGCAGAAAGATCCATGAACGAAGGAATTCTAAGAAACTTAGAGGGGGATGCCAAAACATTTTATGGGGAAACCATATAGGGTTAAATGCATGCATTTCCAAAATTTAAAAACAGTGAAAAAGAAAGCCACCTAAAAGGACGACTGAAGGAACAAATGAAGAAAAATCGAACTCCAAAGATAACAGAGAAATTGAAATCAGACATGTGTTTATAAAAATGAAGGAAATACAAAAAACCAATAGGAAAAAAATCAGGAGATCTCACACTTGTGTGTTGACAACACGAACAAACCACAGAAGCCATTACAGGGATAAAACAGGGAGACAAGCACACAGCTGCAAGTATGAAACCACATGACAACTGGTAGCAAGGAACAAAGAATAACCGAAAAGACATATCCACACATTTATGCTAGCAAATCCAAGAACTGAGAGAAAAGGATAAATTTCCAGACACATAGAAACTTCCAAGATTAGGTCAGGAAACCTACAAAATCTCAGCTCTCTAGTAGTGAGGGAAGCATTTGAAGCAGTAATCCAACCCCTGCCAACACACAGAAGGCCAGGTCATGGCATTTGCTTGGGCCACGCTTCTAGGTATTTAGTGAAGGCTTTGTCATGTCCTCTCATCAAATCCAGAGATGGAAGAGGTGGGTAAACTCTAATTCACAAGGATAAAGACCCAATTCAAAGAAGGACATTTTAGGAAACCCACCCATGTCATTTCAATAAGGAAAGATAATAAACAATATAATTCTTTTCTTTACTCCCTGTGACTACCTTTGGTTTTGAGAGGGCCACATTGTTTTCCTGTGAATTGATGTTGTTGTTGTTGCTGTTCTGTTGAGAAAGCCTGCCTATCCTCCATCATCCGTTTTTGACAGAGTATTCATGGATGCTTTAGTTGCATGGACGTCCTAGTGCTCCTCCTAATATATGCCACAACTCCTGACCACCCATTAATCAGTTCTCTTTTCGGTAACCCTCAGCTGGATTCTAAGAGTCCAGAGTCACTCCTGGTGGGTCTCCTTCTCTGACTTCTGGCCCTTTAGTATTGCCTTCCTTTACTAGGGCCAAGGTATTCCTCCCGAGGCACATATTGTGGGAAGCCATATGATATTTCCCTTTGTCTGCTTGCTTTTCCATTTCCCAACAGCAGGGCATGGGAAATTCATGTCAAGGCAAGGTCCAGGGGTTCATTCACTTTGACGGCAGAGGAATACTGTGGTGCTGAATTGGACCCAAACTTCCTGATCCACTAGTCCTTGTATGAGCATTGCGGCTCATTCCAATGGTCTGCCTGAATGGGCCTTGTTAGCCGTTGGTATACGCTGTCCCATTCCTTCTGACTTCAGAGACTTGGTCCACATGTGTATAACATTTACCAAAACAAGTACAGTTAACTAATAATGACAACGGGTTCGATCCAGGCCTCTTCATTGTGTTTAAGCTGTGATACAGAAGGTCACTCTCCTCGTATAGTTTGCAAAGGTATTTAAGGGAAAGCCAGGTAGACAGAGGCCTCATCCCTTAGCCGCGTATTTCAGAACACGAAGAGACGAGCCCACAGATGGCACCATATATCGATGCCCTGACCTTTTACCTCGGAAAGCGACTTTCCATACTTTAGTCATCACTGACCCATAGGCAAAAGACGCTGACAAAGTACGCTTTCACCCACAGGACGACAAACCCCATGGTTGCTGCTCATACCTGCGAGGCCTCACCTTTTCTTGAGATATCTAGAAATTGTAGTGGGAAAGGACACCTTGCCAACTCCGGGGATATGTTGGCCTAAAGGAATGTATACTGAATGTCATTTTCCTTCGTCTATATCTCCAGAAAGGGGATGTTGGATTTTAACCCACAAGACATCCTGAGTTCTTGATCAGGTTCAGAGGGCTCTTGTTCTGTCCTTCCCGGGGCTTCCTACTTAAAGCCATGGGACACCAAGGTCATGTGAGAGGGACAGCAGCTTCATGGAAGCCAGCATCTGTGATGTCACAAAGCTTTGAAGTCATAGCAACAACTCCTCATTAACCCAGGCTTGATCACTTGACTGGAGTAGTCATGGGTGGGCCAAGAGGACCCCAAGCCATCTCAACTCACTGGAGCTGCCTGGGTCTCTCACCAAAGCAGTTTTCGAAGCGAGTCGGTGTCACCTTCTCCATGTCCCAATTCGTAGTGTTTGGTCGTGAGTGCCAGCACCAGCCCTCTGGACCTCGGAGAAAGGCAAGGATCCCTCATTCCATCTTAGCCACGACCGGCCAAAAAACTAACAGACCGCAAGGAAATCCTCAGGGGAGTAAAACCGAGCCCTACATAAGGGTGAGACCCTCCCACAATATCACTGAGCATCTCAAAAGGAAAAGGGACTCCCAAGGAAAGAACCAAGTGAACCCCCGCAACCGTGCCAAAGACATGTCTGGAGTCTTCCACAGAAAGCACACAAGTACCTCGAGCATCTCCAGAAACGGAGCCAACAAGGCATCACAATCTTCCAAAAAGAACATGCATCCAAGGCAGACTCTATACCCAAGAACCTTAAGTCCAGGTCGGACTCATGTTCTTGGAGTCCACAGGAGCCAACGGAGAGCATGTTGGAAGAGACCCATAGCCCAAGTGAAGCCATTTGAAGGCTTTTGTGCCCGTTTCAGGAAGACAACTTGTATGTGCAAAAGGATGCATTGAAGAGGATTCGAATGTGGAAGAACCTTGAGTACTCCCTAGGGTGGAGCAACTACCCATCTGTGGAACTGCATGGAGATGGGGCAGCACAAGCCTGCCTTCCCCCTCTCATGACCATCCCCCAAATGGTTGCATGTGATAAGCAAACAGTGCCTCTTGAGGAAGATGGGCATGTTCCAATGGAGCCCCGAGAGGATGCACAATGTGATAACAAGGGGTCAGTACAGCAAGACAGACAGTGGATGCTGCAGGTTGGTGAGGAGATCCAGGAAGGCAAAGAACAGCAGAATGAACAAGGGAGCTCCGAGCAAAGGTCGGGCATTTTAAGATGGTGGGAGGTTCTCTGTACCTGGCTGCCCTACATAGACATCTAGGTCCAAATTCAATAAAACATCCTTTGGCCCCAGTCAATTATTCTGCACTGTTTTTGTCTTTGTTATCTTATCCAACTTGCACATGCACGTTTGGACAGAGAGGCAGAGAGATCCCAATCAGGGGGTGGAGCTGGAGAGGGAGAAGCTTACTTGCCCCTGAGGAGAGAACCTTAGAACAGAGTCACTGCCAAGGCCCTGGAATCATGAGTTGATCTGAAGGGCGCCACTGACCTTAGGAACATCCCGGGATCCAACCATTAACTTTTTAATACCTCCTGATTCTAGACAGTACCGCTGATCTGTCATTGTTCAGAAATGCAGGGGATAAGGATTTTGACTTGGCTGCTGTTGCTTGAGTTATTCGGCCTGTTTCGAGAGCTGGTATAGCTTTTCCTCTTGAAGGCAGTGATTGGGATATGGACAAACTATTCTCCGATGCCTATTTGCCTAAAGAGAATACCTCCATGCCTAGATTTTCCAGGGGAATGGCACAATGTCTTTAGGTGCTCCACTTCTGTGGAAGGTGTTGGGAGTCCTCTGTGCCTCTGATTCTTGACCACTTTCTCTGCTCCCAGATGAGGGTCCTTTTCAGCCCCAAGTTCTCCAATCTAGGATCAGCCCTCTTTTCTTTCTCTCACTCTTACCTCGCCTAGAAGAGGCACCTCTTTCATTTCCTTAGAGATTCCCTAAGCTTACTATGATGTTCCTTCATTCTGCCTTCTCTCTTAGAATTTGCGTCCTTATTTTCTAGGCTTCTTCTTCCCGGTTCCTAATTGGATCCTCCACTTCTACCATGTTCCCGAAATTTGCATCCAGTCTCCTGCCAATTTTCTCTTCAGGAGTTCTTTAGGTGCTTTTATTTTTATCATTTTTATCTCTGTGGTTCGAGACTCTCTGATATCTCCCATGTTTTCTGATGTACAGCCAGTATCCAGGCCGCTGCTTTCTATCCTGCATTGGGCGTGTTCTATGTAGAGGTTTCACTCTGACTGCCTAGTCATAATCACTCCTTCTTCCTTTACCTGGGAAACAATTGATTTTTCCATCTTTGCATTGGACCTAAGTCTCTGTCACCTCTCTGTATTTGTTAAACTCATTCTGTTTTCTAACCTGAGGGTAATTTATATAGGAGGAAGTGATCCGTGAATGACCCAGGGCTGGCCCTTTCAGATTTGTTGAGTGCGTGCGTGTGTGTGTGTTTGTGAGTGTGTATAGGGCATGCATAAACCTGCTGTTTGTGTTGTGGCTGACCTTGTCCTGGAGGACAGTCATTTGCAGTAGCTCTCCTTTCTGGCCGTTTGTTGTTTTTAGGGTCTGGGCTGAATATGCTGAGGTTTACATTGGTGGGCTCAGTGTGCCTGGAAAGGAGAAACTCCACCAACTCTACAGAATGCAGGCCTGCAGAATGCTGTGTTCAGAAGAGAATATGAGGTCAAAACTCTCTTCCCGTGCCCAATGGGAGAGTCTGTTCACCTTGGACTAAGCATCTTGGACTGAGGAAGGCAGTCCTGCAAGTGTTCCACTGTTGGGATTTCGTGTTGGCTGACCAGGCAGCCTCTGTCCTCACATACCTGTCGTGGGCAGTAGCTCTGTCCTGATGCTGCTGTTGCGAGAGCCCAAAACTTATTATGTCCACATTGAGTCATTTCATGAACACTGCCTTTCACGGAATCACTCCCACCACTCATCATCTTCCCACTGCGTCTCTTGGTATTGTCTCTCTCTGATCATTATCTCCAGGCTGTCTGCTCCTGGTCGCTTGTTGGTGTCATATGCAGGAAAAAGATGGTGTTCTTTCAAGTCGATGTCTGCCAAGCCTGCTGATAGGAAAACTTCAGCCCTCAACACTTGTGTTCTCAAGTACTCGTGCCCTTCAAACCCTCTGCGTGTCACAGTCAACGGCACTGGGAAAGAAGTTCCTTGTGCGTTCCCAGTGTGCCCTGCTATCCTGTGTTTTTGTCCTCTGCATGGGCTCCAGCCCTCTGATTCACGAACCAACCAAATCTCCCCTGAGCCATGTCTCCAATCTGCTCCCATCATCTCTGCAATTTCCGTTCTCTTTCGCTGTGGAGTTTACATCTTAGGCTTCAGGTCAATTTACACCCCACTGCAGTTGTTGTGGTCATCTTCCTGATGCCTTCATGGCTGAAGAAGCATGAGGTTATTAGACACTACTACCATCTCACTGAATTCCATGTCACCACAATTCATACTGAAACATAAGCAAGAAGGAATTCTTCAACTTGTCTCTTATAGCAGTTGTGGAGAGCATTGGGCTTTGTCACATCTATCATTCTCAGAAAGACAACAAAAAGACGATTTTACTAACTCATGACAGTCAAGAAACCTACGTAAAAGAAAGGGTATTGGGACAAACAGTATGACTCTAATGAGGAATTCAAATGGTGGTGTTTGTTGGAAGGCCGTTTTGTGAGAAACGGATTCCTTGAAGAGGACAACTAATGACATTCCTTGCAGGAGATTTCCTGAAACTGATGGATTGTGAGATATTAAGGCATGTCAAATTGAATTGCTACCCACAAGAGACCGAAATCAATTCTCTCGTATTTTAATAATAATTGTGATGTGAAACACACACACACCACACAACATTAACACATGCACACACACATGACACACACACAAAGATAAGACATGAAAAGGAAGGGAAGGAAGCGAGGAATCCTACCAATGAAGCAACCCCAAAAAATACCATATAGGTGAAAGGCAAATAGAATCCAAGTGAGAAGCCAACCGAAATGAGAAAGTCAACTATTACCTATCCATAATACATTCATTAATCATGTCTAAAGTCTCCCGTCACACAGTTTGTAAGAGTGGTTGAAATTCCAAATAAAAAAAAAATAATTATAAGAAAACATCCATAAGAAAACAGCAAATATTAAACAAGCTCGTCCTTCTGTTGCTCATAGGAGATTTCCTTCGACTATAAAGATACTCATAGCTTGCAAGTGAAGAAATCGGGAAGACGTAGGTTATGCTTTTCCCAAGGAGAGGAGAGCCAAAGTGTTTGTGCCTAAGTCAGCGAGAGTGATTTTTATGCCTTCGAGAGACAAAAGCTAAGCGGAAGGTGTTTTGTCTTGATGGAGCATTCAAACAACAGAAACCTGGAAGAATTGCCAACATATACACCATGAACAAGGGTGTAACTAAACGTTGGAAGCCTATAAACACAGTGGAAGGGAGATGGCGACTTTTTCCAATACTGTTGGGAACTATGATATCCACGTTAAGGACAGGACAGATCTTCTGCATGGGAAGGTGCTAAGGAATAACAGACGTCCACATGGGCATTCGAGACCATCTGAACTTTGGGGATCCATGAGTAAGATTGCGTCTCTGAGGACAATAAGATATGCTCTTCCAAGCGACAGACCTAACTTTGTCTATCGCAGGTCATGAGCTCGAGTCCAAATCCAGTCGTAATACATGGAAGAGAGGTCAAAACCTATCCTGTGCAATTATGATCACGAAGTTATGAAACAAAAGATATCACTTTCAAATTGGAAGTACAGCCAGACTCTAAAAGTGGAAAACACAACACACTCCCGAACCACAATGAAGGCAAGAAAGAAAATCCAAAGGAAAAGCAGAAAGAGCCATGAACGAAGGAATTCTAAGAAACTTAGAGGAGGATGCCGAAACATTTTATGGGGAAACAATATAGGGATAAATGCATGCATTTCCAAAATTGAAAAACACTGGAAAAGAAAGCCAACTAAAAGGACAACTTAAGGAATAAGATGAAGAAATACCGAAATCCAAAGTTAACAGAGAAATTCAAATCAGACATGTGATTATCAAAATGAAGGAAATACAAACAAACCAATAGGAAAAGAATCAGGAGATCTCACATTGAGTTTTGACAACACGAACAAACCGCAGGAGCCATACTGGGATAAAACAGGGAGACAAGCACACAGCTGCAAGTATGAAACCACATGACAACTGGTAGCAAGGAACAAAGAATAACCGAAAAGGCATATCCACACATTTATGCTAGCAAATCCAAGAACTGAGAGAAAAGGATAAATTCCCAGACACATAGAAACTTCCAAGATTAGGTCAGGAAAAGTACAAAATCTCAGCTCTCTAGTACTGACGGAAGCATTTGAAGCAGTAATCCAACCCCAGCCAACACACAGAAGGCCAGGTCAAGTCATTTGTTTTGGCCACGCTTCTAGGTATTTAGTGAAGGCATTGTCATGTCCTCTCATCAAATCCAGAGATGGAAGAGGCGGGTAAACTCTAATTCACAAGGATAAAGACCCAATTCAAAGAAGGACATTTTAGGAAAACCACCCATGTCATTTCATAAGGTAAGATAATAAACAATATAATTCTTTTCTTTTCTCCCTGTGACTTCCTTTGATTTTGAGAGGGTTGCATTGTTTTCCTGTCAATTGATGTTGTTGTCGTTGCTGTTCTGTTGAGAAAGCCTGCCTATCATCCAGACAGAGTATTCACGGATGCTTTAGTTGCATGGATGTCCTAGTGCTCCTCCTAATATATGCCACAACTCCTGACCACCCATTAAGCAGTTCTCTTTTCAGTAACCCTCAGAAGGATTCTCAGAGTCCTGAGTCACTCCTGGTGGGTCTAATTCTCTGACTTCTGGCCCTTCAGTATTGCCTTCCTTTACTAGGCCAATGTATTCCTAACGTGGCACATATTGTGGGAAGACATATGAAATTTCCCTTTGTCTGCTTGCTTTTCCATTTCCCAACAGCAGGGCATGGGAAATTCATGTCAAGGCAAGGTGCAGGGGTTCATTCACTTCGACGGCAGCGGAATACTGTGGTGCCGAAATGGACCCAAACTTCCTGATCCACTAGTCCTTGCAAGGTCATTGCGGCTCACACCAATGGTCTGATGGAATGGGCCTTGCATGCCGTCGGTATATGCCGTCACTTTCCTTCTGACTAAATAACTTTTCCACATGTCTATACCCATTACCACAACAAGTACAGTTAACTACTAATGACAACGGGTTTGGTCCAGGCCTCTTCATTGAGAGTTAGATCTGATGCAGAAGGTCACTCTCCTCGAAGACTTTGCAAAGGTATTTAAGGGAAAGCCAGGTAGACAGAGGCCTCATCCCTTAACCGCGTGTTTCAGAACACAAGGAGACGAGGCCACAGACGGCACCATATATAGATGCCCTCACCTTTTACCTTGGAAAGGGACTTTCCGTACCTTCGTCATCACTGACCCATAGGCAAAAGACTCTGACAAAGTATACGGTCTCACCCACAGGACTACAAACCCCACAGAGAGCTGCTCATACCTGTGAGGCCTCACCTTTTCTTGAGATATCTAGAAATTGTAATGGAAAGGGACACCTGCCGTCTCCGTGGATATGTTGGCCTAAAGGAAGGTATACTGAATGTCATTTCCTTCATCTATGTCTCCAGAAAGGGGAAGTTGGACATTAACCCACAAGACATCCTGAGTTCTTGATCAGGTTCAGAGGGCTCTTGTTCTGTCCCTCCCAGGGCTTCCTACTTAAAGCCATAGGACACCAAGTACATGGGAGAGGGACAGCAGCTTCAGTTAGCCAGCATCTGTGATGTCACAAAGCTTTGATGTCATAGCAACCACTCCTCATCAACCCAGGCCTGATTACTACACTTGACTGGAGTAGTCATGGGTGGGACAAGAGAACCCCAAACCATCCCAACCCGCTGGAGCTGCCTGGGTCTCTCACCAAGGCAGTTTGCGTAACGAGTCGGTGTCACCTTCTCCATGGCCCAATTCATAGTGTTTGGTCGTGAGTGTCAGCACCAGCCCTCTGGACCTCGGAGAAAGGCAAGGATCCTTCATTCCATCTTACCCACGACAGGCCAAGAAACTAACAGACCGCAAGCAAAGCCTCAGGGGAGGAAAACCGATCCCTGCGTAAAGGTGACCCTCCCACCAAATCATGGAGCATCTCAACAGGAAAGGGGCTTCCCAAGGGAAGTTCCAAATGAACCCCTGCAACCATGACAAAGACATGTCTGGAGTCCACCACAGCAAGCACTCGAGTACCTCGAGGGTCTCCAGAAATGGTGCCAACAAGGCCTCCCAATCTTCCTAACAGACCATGCATCCAAGGCACACTCTACACCCTAGAACCTTAGGTCCAGGACGGACTCATGTTCTTGGAGTCCACAGGAGTCAACGGAGAGCATGTTGGAAGAGACCCATAGCCCAAGTGAAACCATCTGAAAGACTTCTGTGTCCGCTTTAGGAAGACAACTTGTATGTGCAAAAGGACGCATTGAAGAGGATTCGAATGTGGAAGAACCTTAAGCACTCCCTCAGGGTGGAGCAGCTACCCTCTGTGGAACTGCATGGAGATGTGGCCGCACAAGCCTGCCTTCACCCTCTCATGACCATCCCCCCAATGGTTACATGCGATAAGCAAACAGTGCCTCTTGAGGAAGATGGCATGTTCCCATGGAGCCCCGAGAGGATGCACAATGTGTTAACAAGGGGTCAGTACAGCACGACAGACAGTGGATTCTGCAGTTTGATGAGGAGATCCAGGAAGGCAAAGAACAGGAGAAGGAAGAAGGGATCTCCATGCGAAGGTCCGGCATTTTAGGATGGTGGGAGGTTCTCTGTACCTGGCTGCCCTCCATAGGCACCTAGGTCCAAATTCAATAAAACGTCCTTTGGCCCCAGTCAATTATTGTGCACTGTTTTTGTCTCTGTTATCTTATCCAATGTGCACATGCACGTTTGGAAAGAGAGGCAGAGAGATCCCAAACAGGTGCTGGAGCTGGATTGGAAGAACCTTACTTGCCCCTAGCATAGAACCTGAGTAAATAGTCAATGCCAAGGCTCTGGAATCATGAGTTGATCTGAAGGGCGCCTCTGAACTGATGGACACAACCCGGGACCCAACCATTGTCTTCTGAATACCTCCTGGTTCTAGACAGAACCGCTGCTCTGTCATTGTTCAGAAATTCAGGGGATAAGGATTTTGACTTGGCTGCTTTGCTTGAGCTATCTGGCCTGCTTCGAGAGCTGGTATAGCTTTTCCTCTTGAAGTCAGTGATTAGGATATGGACAAACTATTCTCCGATGCCTATTTGCCTAAACTGAATACCTCCATGCCTAGATATTCCAGGGGGAATGGCACTATGACTTTAGATGCTCCGCTTCTTTGGAAGGTGCTGGGAGTCCTCTGTGCCTCTGATTCTGGACCACTTTCTCTGCTGACAGATGAGGGTCCTTTTCAGCCCCGAGTTCGCCAATCTAGGATCAGCCCTCTTTTCTTTCTCTCACTCGTACTTCACCTACAGGAGGCACCTCTTTCATTTCCTTAGAGATTCCCTAAGCTCACTATCATGTTCCTTCATTCTGTCTTCTCTCTTAGATTTGCATCCTTATTTTCTAGGCTTGTTCTTCCCTGTTCCTAATTGGATCCTCAACTTCTACCATGTTCCAAATTTGCATCCAGTCTCCTGCCAATCTTCTCTTCAGGAATACTTTAAGTGATTTTATCTTTATCAGTTTTATCTCTGTGGTTCGAGACTCTCTGATATCTCCTCTGTTTTCTGATGTACAGTAGTATCCAGGCCGCTGCTTTCAATCCCACATCGGGCGTGCTCTATGTAGAGGTTTCACTCTGACTGCCTAGTCGTAATCACTCCCTCTTCCTTTACCTGGGAATCAATTGATTCTTCCATCTTTGCTTTGATCTAAGTCTCTGTCACCTCACTGTATTCGTTAAACTTATTCTGTTTTCTAACCTGAGGTTAATTTATTTAGGAGGAAGTGATCCTTGAGTGACCCAGGGTTGGCCCTTAAGATTTGTTGAGTGCGTGTGTGTGTGTGTGTTTGTGAGTGTGTATGTAGCATGCATGCCATCTGCTATTTGTGTTGTGACTGACCCTGTCCTGGAGGCCAGTCATTTGCAGTAGCTCTCCTTTCCAGCCGTTTGTTGTTTTTAAGGTCCGGGCTGAATATGCTGAGGTTTACCTTGGTGGCCTCTGGTGTGCCTGTGAAAGTAAAAGCTCTACCAACTCAACAGAACGCAGGCCTGCAGAATGCTGTGTTCAGAAGTGAACAAGTGGTCAAAGCTTTCTTCTCGTCCCATATGGACTAAGTATCTTGGACTGAGGAAGGCAGTCCTCCGAGTTATCCACTGTTGGGATTTCGTGTTGGCTGGCTAGGCAGTCTATGTCTTCACATACCTGTCTTGGCCCGTAGCTTTGTCTTGATGCTGCTGTTGCGAGGGCCCAAAATTGATGATGTCCACATTGAGTCATTTCCATGAACACTGCCTTTTACGGAATCACTCCCACCACTCATCATCTTCCCACTGCGTCTCTTGGTATTGTCTCTCTCTGATCATTGTCTCCAGGCTGTCTGCTCCTGGTCGCTTGTTGGTGTCATATGCAGGAAAAAGATGGTGTTCTTTCAAGTCGATGTCTGCCAAGCCTGCTGATAGGAAAACTTCAGCCCTCAACAATTGAGTTGTCAAGTACTGGTGCCCTTCAGACCCTCTGTGTGTCACAGTCAATGGCACTGGGAAAGAGGTTCCTTGTGCGTTCCCAGTGTGCCCTGCTCTCCTGTGATTTGGTCCTCTGCATAGGCTCCAGCCCTCTGATCCATGAATCAACCAAATCTCCCCTGAGCCATGTCTCCAATCTTCTCCCATCATCTCTGCAACTTCCGTTCTCTTTTGCTGTGGAGTTTACCTTGTAGGCTTCAGGTCAATTTCCACCCCACTGCAGTTGTTGTGTTGATCTTCCTGTTGCCTTCATGCCTGAAGAAGCATGAGGTTATTAGACACTACTACCATCTCACTGTCTTCCATGTCACCACAACTCGTTCTGAGACATAAACAAGAAAGAATTCTTCCACTTCTCTCTTATGGCAGTCTTGCGGAGAGCATTGGGCTTTGTCACATCTTCATTCTCAGATTGACCACAGACGATTTCACTAACTCATGACAGTCAAGAAACCTACAAAAAAGAAAGGGTATTGGGACAAACAGTATGACTCTAATGAGAAATTCAAATGGTGGTGTTTGTTGGAAGGCCGTTATGTGAGAACACAGGTGTCTTGAAGAGGACAAGAGATGACATTCATTGCAGGAGATTTCTTGAAACCGATGGAATGTGAGTTTTCAAGGCATGTTAAATTGAATTGCTACCCACAAGAGACCGAATTCCATTCTCTCGTATTTTAAAAATAATTGTGATGTGCAACACACACACACCACACAACATTAACACATGCACATGCACACACACATGAACACACACAAAGATAAGACATGCAAAAGATGGGGAGAAAGCGAGGAATCGTACCAATGAAGCCACCCCAAGAAAATACCATATACATAAAAGGCAAATAGAATCCAAGTGAGAAGCCAATCGAAATGAGAAAGTGAACTATTACCTATTAATAATACATTCAGTACTCAGGACTAAAGTCTCCCGTCCATACAAAGAGTTGGTATAAGTGGTTGAAATTCTAAAACAAAACAAAACAAATAAAAGTTAGAAAACATTCATAAAAAAACAGCAAATATTAAAAAGTTAATCCTTCTGATGCCCATTGGAGATTTCCTTCGACTATAAAGATACTCATAGCTTGCAAGTGAAGAAATCGGGAAGACGTAGGTTATGCTATTTCCAAGGAGAAGAGAGCCAAAGTGTTTCTGCCTAAGTCAGCGAGAGTGATTTTATGCCTTCGAGAGACAAAAGCTAAGCGGAAGGTGTTTTGTCTTGATGGAGCATCAAAACAACAGAAACCTGGAAGAATTGCCAACATATACACCACGAACAATGGTGTATCTAAACGTTGGAAGCCTATGAACACACAGGAATGGAGATGACGACTTTTATCCAACACTGTTGGCAACTATGATATCCACGTTAAGCACAGGACAGATCATCTGGATGGGAATGTGCTAAGGAATAACAGATGTCCACATGGGCTCTCGAGAGCACCTGAACTTTGGGGATCCATGAGAATGATTGCGTCTCTGAGGACAATATGATATGTTCGTCCCAGCAGCAGACCTAACTTTGTCTATCTCAGTTCATGAGCTCGAGGCCAAATGCAGTCATAATTCATGGAAGATAAGTCAAATCTATACAGTGCACTTATGATCACGAAGGTATGAAACTAGGAAGATATCACTTTCAAATTGGAAATACAGCCAGACACTTAAAGTTGGAAAACACAACACACTCACGAACTAGAAATGAATGTAAGAAAGAAAATCCAAAGGAAATGCAGAAAGAGCCATGAACGAAGGAATTCTAAGAAACTTCGAGGATGATGCCAAAACATTTTATGGGGAAACCATATAGGGATAAATGCATGTATTTCCAAAATTTAAAAACACCGAGAAATAAAGCCACCTAAAAGGATGACTGAAGGAACAAGATGAAGAAAAACCGAACTCCAAAGTTAACAGAGAAATTGAAATCAGATATGTGATTATCAAAATGAAGGGAATACAAACTCATAGGAAAAAAAACAGGAGATCTCACACTTGAGTTTTGACAACACGAACATCCCACAGAAGCCATTACTGGGATAAAACAGGGAGACAAGCACACAGCTGCAAGTATGAAACCACATGACAACTGGTAGCTAGGAAAAAAGATTAACCGAAGAGGCACATCCACACATTTATGCTAGCAAATCCAAGAATTGAGGAAAAAGGATAAATTTCCAGACACATAGAATCTTCCAAGTTTAGATCAGGAAACCTATAAAATCTCAGCTCTCTAGTAGTGACGGAAGCATTTGAAGCAGTAATTCAACCCCTGCCAACACACAGAAGGCCGGGTCAAGGCATTTGCTTGGGCCACTCTTCTAGGTATTTAGTGAAGGCATTGTCATGTCCTCTCTTCAAATCCAGATTTGGAAGAGGCGGGTTCTATTTTATAAGGATACTCTAATTCACAAGGATAAAGACCCAATTCAAAGAAGGACATATTAGGAAACCCACCCATGTCATTTCAATAAGGAAAGATAATGAACAATATAATTCTTTTCTTTTCTCCCTGTAACTTCTTTTGGTTTTGAGAGGGCCACATTGTTTTCCTGTGAATTGTTACTGTTGTTGTTGCTGTTCTGTTGAGAAAGCCTGTCTATCATCCATCATCCGTTTTTGACAGAGTATTCACGGATGCTTTAGTTGCATGGACATTCTAGTGCTCCTCCTAATACCTGCCACAACTCCTGACCACCCATTAAGCAGGTTCTCTTTACGGTAATCCTCAGCTGGATTCTCAGAGTCCTGAGTCACTCCTGGTGGGTCTCCTTCTCGGATTACTTGCCCTTTAGTATTGCCTTTCTTTACTAAGGGTCAAGGTATTCCTTCGAGGCACATATTGTTGGAAGCCAGATGACATTTTCCTTTGTCTGCTTGCCTTTTCCTTTTCCCATCAGCACGTCATGGGACATTCATGTCAAGGCAAGGTCCAGGGGTTCATTCACTTCAATGGCAGGGGAATACTCTGATCGCGAAATGGACCCAAACTTCTTTGATCTCCTGGTTGATTCAAGATTTCTATTTTTTAAAAAATTTTTAAAGTAATTAATTCATTATTTTATCAATATATAACTTATTTTTATCCTCAGTGATGCAGGTGTGTGAATCGCCAAGTTTACACAATTCACAGGACTAATCATAGCATATACCCTCTCCGCTGTCCATATCCTCACCACCCTCTCCTCTCCCCCCTCACCCAGCTACCCTCAGTCTAGTTTTTGAGAATGAGTCCTTTATTTTTTGTCTCTCTACCAATCCCATGCTCTTTCATTTGTTCTTTTCATACACCCCAAACTCCCCACATTGCATCTCCACTTCCTCATATCAAGGAGATCATATGATAGTTATCTTTTTCCGATTGGCTTATTTCGTTAAGCATAATACCCTCTAGTTCCATTCACGTTATTGCAAATGGCAGTATTTCTTTTCTTTTGATGGTTGCAGAGTATTACATTGTTTTTTGTGTGTTGAGTTTTCCAAGCTCTTTATACATATTGGATAATAGCCCTTTATTGGATATGTCATTTGCAATATCTTCTCCTAGTCTGTCAGTTGTCTTTTGGTCTTGCTCACTGTCTCCTTTTGATCTTGATAAAATCACAATAGTTCTTTTGTTTCCTTGCTTCTTTTGACTTTATTGATGTTCTGAGAAAGATGTTGCTGCAGTTGAGGCCAAAGAGGATGCTGCCTCTGTTCTCCTCAAGGATTTTGATGAAATCCTTTCTCACATTGAGGTCTTTCATCCATTGGGAGTCTATTTTTGTGTGTGGTGATTCAAGCATTCTTAACCAAGGAGCTTTTTGGCTTTCAGTTCCTTAGGAACTTTTTCATGTGATTGATCTCCAGTTTCTAAGCATTGTGATCTGAGAATATGCAGGGAATATTCCCATTCTTTTGGTATAGGTTGAGTCCTGATTTGTGAGCCAGTATGTGGTCTATTCTTGTGAATGTTCTATGTGCACTTGAGAAAATGAGTATTCTGTGGTTTTAGGGTGGAATATTCTGTATATATCTATGAGGTCTATGTGGTCCAATGTGTCATTAAATGCTTTCTTTATGGATTTTCTGCTTGGATGATGTTAGGTAGGTTACGATCTCCTACTATAATGTATTCATGTCAATATGACTCTTTATCTTGACTAACAGTTTCTTATGTAATTGGCTGCTCCTATATAGGGGGCATAGATATTTACAATTGTTAGATCGTCTTGGTGGATAGTGATTGAGATCCATGTGCACTTGAGAGAATGAGTGTTCTGTTGTTTTAGGGAGGAATGTTCTGTATATATTTATGAGGTCCATCTGGTCCAATGTGTCAGTAAATGCTATTGTTTCTTTATGGATTTTCTTCTTGGATGATCGATTTATAAAAGAGGTGTGTTAAGATCTCCTACTATTAATGCATTCATATTAATATGATATTTTATCTTGATTAACAGTTTTCTTATGTAATTGGCTGCACCCATATTGGGGGCAGAGCTATTTACAATTGTTAGATCATCGTGGCTGATAGTCCCTTTAAGAATTATGTAATGTCCTTCTGTATCTCTGACTATAGTCGTTAGTTTAAAATCTAATTTATCGAAGATGGCGTAGAAGTAGCAAGCTGAGACTGCTTCAGCTAGCTGGAGATCAGCTAGATAGCTTATCTAAAGATTGCAAACACCTGAAAATCCATCGGCAGATCGAAGAGAAGAAGAACAGCAATTCTGGAAACAGAAAAACAACCACTTTCTGAAAGGTAGGACCGGAGGAGAAGTGAATCCAAAGCGACGGGAAGATAGACCCTGGGGGGAGGGGCCGGCTCCGGGCAAGCAGCGGAGCAACCATGCACAAAATCAGGACTTTTAAAAGTCTGTTCCGCTGAGGGACATCGCTCCAGAGGCTAAATCGGGGCGAAGCCCCCGCGGGGTCAGCGTGGCCTCAGGTCCTGCAGGGTCACAGAAGGATCGGGGGTGTCTGAGTGTCGCAGAGCTTGAGGGTATAGGAACGGGAAAGCCGGCTGCAGAGACAGAGCCGACAGTAAGCTCACAGCTCGGTGTTACCTTGAACCGGTCGCAGGCTTGGTGATCTCGGAGCACGGCCGGAGGTCAGGCAGATGGGAGTAACTGGGCGCTGTTCTCTGAGGGTGCACTGAAGAGTGGGGCCCTAGGCTCTCGCTTCTCCGGGCCGGAGACCAAGAGGCCGCCATTTATATTCCTGTCCTCCGGAACTCTACAGAAAGCGCTCAGGGAACAAAAGCTCCAGAAAGCAAACCCCAGCGGATTACTCATCCCGGCCCCGGGTAAGGGAGGTGTAATTCTGCCTGGGGCAAAGACACTTGAGAATCACTACAACAGGCCCCTCCCTCAGAAGATCAACAAGAAATCCTGCCAAGACCAAGTTCACCTACCAAGGAGTGCAGTTTCAATACCAAGGAGAGCAGCAGAATTCCAGAGGAGGAGAAAGCCAAGCATGGAACTCATGGCTTTTTTCCTGTGATTTTTTTTAGCCTTGCAGTTAATTTAATTTTTTCTTTTTATTTATTTTTTTTTTCTTCTCGCCTTCGGGTTAAATTTATTTTTTTTAACTGTTACCTTTTTCTTTTCTAACGATGTTTTACTAGTTTATCTAATATATATATTTTTTCTTTTTTACATTTTTCTCAGGTGTTTTCTTTTTAAAAAAAATATTTTTCTTTTCTTTTTTTTTCTTTTTTTTTTTTTTTTTCTTTCTTTCTTTTTGAACCTCTTTTTATCCCCTTTCTCCCCACTCACGATTTTGGATCCCTTCTAATTTGGTTAAAGCATATTTTCCTGGGGTTGTTGCCACCCTTTTAGTATTTTACTTGCCCCTTCATTTACTCTTATCTGCCCAAAAAGACAAGACGTAAAAATTCAACACAAAAAAAAGAACAAGAGGCAGTACCGAAGGCTAGGGACCTAATCAATACAGACATCGGTAATATGTCAGATCTAGAGTTCAGAATGACAATTCTCAAGGTTCAAGCCGGGCTCAAAGAATCATGGAAGATATTAGAGAAACCCTCCCGAGAGATATAAAAGCCCTTTCTGGAGAAATAAAAGAACTAAAATCTAACCAAGTTGAAATCAAAAAAGCTATTAATGAGGTGCAATCAAAAATGGAGGCTCTCACAGCTAGGATAAATGAGGCAGAAGAAAGAATTAGTGATATAGAAGAACAAATGAAAAAAAAAAAAAAAGAAGACCAAATGACAGAGAATAAAGAAGCTGAGCAAAAGAAGGACAAACAGCTACTGGACCACGAGGGGAGAATTCGAGAGATAAGTGACACCATAAGACGAAACAACATTAGAATAATTGGGATTCCAGTAGAAGAAGAAAGAGAGAGGGGAGCAGAAGGTATACTGGAGAGAATTATAGGGGAGAATTTCCCCAATATGGCAAAGGGAACGAGCATCAAAATTCAGGAGGTTCAGAGAACGCCCCTCAAAATCAATAAGAATAGGCCCACACCCCGTCACCTAATAGTAAAATTTACAAGTCTCAGTGACAAAGAGAAAATCCTGAAAGCAGCCCGGGAAAAGAAGTCTGTAACATACAATGGTAAAAATACTAGATTGGCAGCTGACTTATCCACAGAGACCTGGCAGGCCAGAAAGAGCTGGCATGATATTTTCAGAGCACTAAATGAGAAAAACATGCAGCCCAGAATACTATATCCAGCTAGGCTATCATTGAAAATAGAAGGAGAGATTAAAAGCTTCCAGGACAAACAACAACTGAAAGAATTTGCAAACACCAAACCAGCTCTACAGGAAATCTTGAAAGGGGTCCTCTAAACAAAGAGAGATCCTACAAGTGGTAGATCAGAAAGGAACAGAGACCATATACAGTAACAGTCACCTTACAGGCAATACAATGGCACTAAATCCATATCTTTCAATAGTTACCCTGAATGTGAATGGGCTAAATACCCCTGTCAAAAGACACAGGGTAACAGAATGGATAAAAAAACAAAACCCATCTATATGTTGCCTCCAAGAAACTCATTTTAAGCCCGAAGACACCTCCAGATTTAAAGTGAGGGGGTGGAAAAGAATTTACCATGCTAATGGACATCAGAAGAAAGCAGGAGTGGCAATCCTTATATCAGATCAATTAGATTTTAAGCCAAAGACTATAATAAGAGATGAGGAAGGACACTATATCATACTCAAAGGGTCTGTCCAACAGGAAGATTTAACAATTTTAAATATCTATGCCCCCAACATGGGAGCAGCCAACTATATAAACCAATTAATAACAAAATCAAAGAAACACATCAACAACAATACAATAATAGTAGGGGACTTTAACACTCCCCTCACTGAAATGGACAGATCATCCAAGCAAAAGATCAGCAAGGAAATAAAGGCCTTAAACGACACACTGGACCAGATGGACATCACAGATATATTCAGAACATTTCATCCCAAAGCAACAGAATACACATTCTTCTCTAGTGCACATGGAACATTCTCCAGAATAGATCACATCCTCGGTCCTAAATCAGGACTCAACCGGTATCAAATATTGGGATCATTCCCTGCATATTTTCAGACCACAATGCTCTAAAGGTAGAACTCAACCACAAAAAGAAGTTTGGAAAGAACCCAAATACATGGAGACTAAACAGTATCCTTCTAAAGAATGAATGGGTCAACCGGGAAATTAAAGAAGAATTGAAAAAAATCATGGAAACAAATGATAATGAAAATACAACGGTTCAAAATCTGTGGAACACAACAAAGGCAGTCCTGAGAGGAAAATATATAGCAGCACAAGCCTTTCTCAAGAAACAAGAAAGGTCTCAGGTACACAACCTAACCCTACACCTAAAGGAGCTGGAGAAAGAACAAGAAAGAAACCCTAAGCCCAGCAGGAGAAGAGAAATCATAAAGATCAGAGCAGAAATCAATGAAATAGAAACCAAAAAAAAAAAAAACAATAGAACAAATAAACGAAACTAGGAGCTGGTTCTTTGAAAGAATTAATAAAATTGATAAACCCCTGGCCCGACTTATCAAAAAGAAAAGAGAAAGGACCCAAATAAATAAAATCATGAATGAAAGAGGAGAGATCACAACTAACTCCAAAGAAATACAAACTATTATAAGAACGTACTATGAGCAACTCTACGGCAATAAATTTGACGATCTGAAAGAAATGGATGCATTCCTAGAAACATATAAACTACCACAACTGAACCAGGAAGAAATAGAAAGCCTGAACAGACCCATAACCAGTAAGGAGAGTGAAACAGTCATTAAAAATCGCCAAACAAACAAAAGCCCAGGGCCAGATGGCTTCCCGGGGGAATTCTACCAAACATTTAAAGAAGAACTAATTCCTATTCTCCTGAAACTGTTCCAAAAAATAGAAATGGAAGGAAACTTCCAAACTCATTTTATGAGGCCAACATCACCTTGATCCCAAAACCAGACAAGGATCACACCAAAAAAGAGAGCTATAGACCGATATCCTTGATGAACACAGATGCGAAAATACTCAACAAAATACTAGACAATAGGATTCAACAGTACATTAAAAAGATTATTCACCACGACCAAGTGGGATTTATTCCAGGGCTGCAAGGTTGGTTTAACATCCACAAATCAGTCAATGTGATACAACACATCAATAAAAGAAAGAACAAGAACCATATGATACTTTCAATAGATGCTGAAAAAGCATTTGACAAAGTACAGCATCGCTTCCTGATCAAAACTCTTCAAAGTGTAGGGATAGAGGGCACATACCTCAATATCATCAAAGCCATCTATGAAAAACCCACCGCAAATATCATTCTCAATGGAGAAAAACTGAAAGCTTTTCCGCTCAGGTCAGGAACACGGCAGGGATGTCCATTATCACCACTGCTATTCAACATAGTACTAGAGGTCCTAGCCTCAGCAATCAGACAACAAAAGGAAATTAAAGGCATCCAAATCGGCAAAGAAGAAGTCAAATTATCACTCTTCGCAGATGATATGATACTATATGTGGAAAACCCAAAAGACTCCACTCCAAAACTGCTAGAACTTATACAGGAATTCAGTAAAGTGTCAGGATATAAAATCAATGCACAGAAATCAGTTGCATTTCTCTACACCAACAGCAAGACAGAAGAAAGAGATATTAAGGAGTCAATCCCATTTACAATTGCATCCAAAACCATAAGATACCTAGGAATAAACCTAACCAAAGAGACACAGAATCTATACTCAGAAAACTAAAAAGTTCTTATGAAAGAAATTGAGGAAGACACAAAGAAATGGAAAAATGTTCCATGCTCCTGGATTGGAAGAATAAATATTGTGAAAATGTCTATGCTACCTAAAGCAATCTACACATTTAATGCAATTCCTATCAAAGTACCATCTATCTTTTTCAAAGAAATGGAACAAATAATGCTAAAATTTATATGAAACCAGAAAAGACCTCGAATAGCCAAAGGGATATTGAAAAAGAAAGCCAACGTTGGTGGCATCACAATTCCGGACTTCAAGCTCTATTACAAAGCTGTCATCATCAAGACAGCATGGTACTGGCACAAAAACAGACCCATAGATCAATGGAACAGAATAGAGAGCCCAGAAATAGACCCTCAAATCTATGGTCAACTCATCTTCGACAAAGCAGGAAAGAATGTCCAATGGAGAAAAGACAGCCTCTTCAATAAATGGTGCTGGGAAAATTGGACAGCCACATGCAGAAAAATGAAATTGGACCATTTCTTACACCACACACAAAAATAGACTCAAAATGGATGAAGGACCTCAATGTGCGAAAGGAATCCATCAAAATCCTTGAGGAGAACACAGGCAGCAACCTCTTTGACCTCTGCCGCAGCAACATCTTCCTAGGAACAATGCAAAAGGCAAGGGAAGCAAGGGAAAAAATGAACTATTGGGATTTCATCAAGATCAAAAGCTTTTGCACAGCAAAGGAAACAGTTAACAAAATCAAAAGACAACTGACAGAATGGGAGAAGATATTTGCAAATTACATATCAGATAAAGGACTAGTGTCCAGAATCTATAAAGAACTTAGCAAACTCAACACCCAAAGAACAAATAATCCAATCAAGAAATGGGCATAGGACATGAACAGACATTTCTGCAAAGAGGACATCCAGATGGCCAACAGACACATGAAAAAGTGCTCCATATCACTCGGCATCAGGGAAATACAAATCAAAACCACAATGAGATATCACCTCACACCAGTCAGAATGGCTAAAATCAACAAGCCAGGAAATGACAGATGCTGGAGAGGATGTGGAGAAAGGGGAACCCTCCTACACTGTTGGTGGGAATGCAAGCTGGTGCAGCCACTCTGGAAAACAGCATGGAGGTTTCTCAGAATGTTGAAAATAGAACTGCCCTATGACCCAGCTATTGCACTATTGGGTATTTACCCTAAAGATACAAACGTAGTGATCCAAAGGGGCACATGCACCCGAATGTTTATAGCAGCAATGTCCACAATAGCCAAACTATGGAAAGAACCTAGATGTCCATCAACAGATGAATGGATCAAGAAGATGTGGTATATATACACAATGGAATACTATGCAGCCATCAAAAGAAATGAAATCTTGCCATTTGCGACAACATGGATGGAACTAGAGCATATCATGCTTAGCGAAATAAGTCAAGCAGAGAAAGACAACTATCATATGATCTCCCTGATATGAGGAAGTGGTGATGCAACATGGGGGCTTAAGTGGGTAGGAGAAGAATAAATGAAACAAGATGGGATTGGGAGGGAGACAAACCATAAGTGACTCTTAATCTCACAAAACAAACTGAGGGTTGCTGGGGGGAGGGGGTTTGGGAGAAGGGGGTGGGATTATGGACATTGGGGAGGGTATGTGCTTTGGTGAGTGCTGTGAAGTGTGTAAACCTGGTGATTCACAGACCTGTACCCCTGGGGATAAAAATATATGTTTATAAAGAATAAAAAATTAAAAAAAAAGTAATTTCCCCTCAAGAATTGCAGCAACACCTTATTAAATCTAAGGGAGGACAATTTAATAATCGAGTATGTTTTCAATGTGGAAATTTGGGACACTTTCATGCTCCATGCCCCCAATTATCTAAACAAAGGCAAAGTAAAGGTTTGCCTACTCCTCTCAATAATCAAAAGAGTAAGCCTTAATCTATTTGTCCCCATTGCCAGAGAGGTTATCATTGGGCAAATGACTGTTTATCCAAAACAGATAAATTTGGCCAACCCCTTCAGGGAAACTTCAAAATGGGCCCACTGCTGCCCCGCCAAACAATAGCATCCCTCCTACCACAATTCCCCAAGCAAACAGTGCAGACTTGCCCAGAGTCAACAAATTATTCTGAGGTACCCCCACCAGTGCTGGACTCGACTTAGCCCCAGATGTTGCTGTTTAAATGATGACATACATCTGAGAGCTGATAATACCCAAGATGCCTCACTGTTTCTTGAGATCTGTAGAAATTGCAATGGAAATAGCAAAACATTGCCATCTCTGGAGAAATGTTAGTCTAAATGATGCTACACCTAACATCATTTCTCATTTCTTTGTATACAAAGGGGACGTGGGAAATTAACACACAAGACAACCTAAGATCTTGACTAATCTAAGAGGGCTCTTTTTCTGTCCTTTCTGGGTCTTAGTCCCTAAAGCCATAAGACTCAAATGTCATGAGAGAGGGACTGCTGTTTCAGTGAATCCAACTTCTGTGATGTCACCAAGGTTTGAACTGAAAGCAACCACTCCTTTTCAACCCACGCCTGATCACTATTCTAGGATGGAGTGGTCATGGGTGGGCTTAGAGGATCCCAAGCCCTCCCAAACCACAGGAGCTGCCTGGTACTCTCACAAAGGCAGTTGTGAAGTGAATCGGTGTCATGTTTTCCATGGTGAATTCATAGTCTTTGGGCATGACTATCACCACCAGCCTCTGGACCCCGGAGAAAGGCAAGAATCCACCATTCCATCTTACCCATGATAGGACAAGAAAGATTCAGGCATCAAACAATGACTCAGGCTGGAACTCCATGCCCCGCATATGTCTATGTTCCTCCCACTCAATCAGGGAGCTTCTGACCAGAAAAAGTGCCATGAAGTAAAATTCCCAGGGAACACCCAAAACCATGCCAAAGACATGTCTGGAGTCTTCAACAGTGAGGAAAGAGTAAACCTAGTGTCTCCAGACACCGTGCCAAAACGGTCTCCCAATCTTCAAAAGTGACCAAGCACAAGGGCAGACCCTACACCCAAGAACCTGAGGCCCAGTTCGGACTCATGTACTTGGAGTCCACAGGAGCAAGCGCAGAGCTTTTTGGAAGAGAACCATAACCCAAGTGAAATCATTTGAAAGACTTTCGTGCACGTTTCAGGATGACAATATGTATCTCCAAAAGGAAGCAAGGATAAGAATTTGAATGTTGCAGAACCTTGAGCATTCCCACAGGTTGGTGCATCTGCCATCTGGGCAATTGAATGGAGATGTGTCAGCACAAGCCTGCCTTAACCCTCTCATGACCATCCCCAAATTGTTCATGCGATAAACAAAAAGTGCCTCTTTCGGAAAATGGGCATGTTCTAATGGAACCAGGAGAGGATGAACAATGTGAAAACAAAGGGACACTAGAGCGGGACAACAGCAATGCTACAGGTTGGTGAGGAGATACAGGAAGACAAAGATAACAGAATGAACAGGGGAGCGCAGAGTGACGGTCTGGCATTTCAGGATGGTGGGAGTTGCTCTGTACCTGGCTTCATTCTATAGGGACCTAAATCCAAATTAAATATACCATCCTCTGGCCCCAGTCAATACTTGTACACTGTTTTTTGTTTGTTTATTTGTTTTTGTTTTTTGCCAAAATATCGGCATGCATGTAAAGGACCGACAGACAGGGAGATCACAATAGGGGATGGAGCTGGAGAGGGCGATGCTGACTTGCCCCAGAGCAGGAAACCTGAGACCAGAGTCAATTCCATGACCCTGGGCTCATGAGTTGAGCTGAAGGCGGCCTCTGTACGATGGACACACCACAGGACCCAATCTTTGTCTTCTTAATACATCCTATTTCTAGACAAGAACCAGTGCTCTGTCATTGTACAGAAATGCAGGGGATACAGATTTTCCCTTGGGCTGGTGTTGCATGCTCTATCCAACCTCATTCAAGAATGGGTATATCTTGTCTTCTTGAAGACCTTGACTTGGCTATGGACAAACAATTCTCCCGAGCATATTTCGGTTAAGAGAATTCCTCCCTTGCTATATTTTGCAGGGGGGAATGACACTATGTCTTGTGATGCACTGCTTCTGTTGACGTAGATGGGACACTTCTGTGTCTCTGACTCTGGATCTCTGTTTCTGCTCCCAGACGAGGGATATTTTCACCTTGATTTCTCAAAGACATTTTCAGCACTCCTTTTTCTCTCTCACTCCTAGTTCTCTTAAATTAGGCACCTCTTTCCTTTCTGAGGAGTTGATGACATCCTTAAGCCTATAGTCAAGTTCCACCATTCCTTTTTCTCTCTCTGGATTTGCTTCTGTATATTCCAGTATTTGTCTTCTAGATTACCAATTTGATCCTCTGCTTCTCCCACCTTCCTGGCCATCCAGACTTTCTGCTGGTCGAAACCACTGGCATAAGGATGCATTCTCCTTTTGGGTTCTCAGTGTGCACTGTCCTGTGCATTCTTTCCTTGGATTATCTCACTGCCCTCTGAAGCACCAATCCCCTGTCTCCCCTAATCAGGTCTCTAGCCTTCTCCCAAAGTCTCTGCAACTTCTTTTATCTTTTGCTGTGGCATTTACTTTGTAGCCTTCAGGTCTCCATGTTGCACTTGATATAGTAATCTATTAGTTGTCTTGCTGGCTAAAGACAAGCTTGGAGTTTACAGACACTACTAACATCTTACTGTCCTCCAAAAGCACCACGGACTCTTGCCCAGCCATAACTAAGAATGAATTCTTTCCACTTGCCTAATGGAGCATAATTGTGGAAAGCATAGGGCTATGTCACATCTATAAGTCTCAGAGAGACAAATAACATACGATTTTGGTCTCTCATGCTAGTCAAGGAGCATGTGAATATTCAAAAGAAAAGGGGACAAACAATACTACTCCAACCAGGCTCTTAAAATTTGGTGTTTTTTTGAAGGCAAGTTAGTGAGAATATGAATTTATAAAAGAGGACTTAATGGGACATTCCTTGCAGGAAATGTGGCTGAAAGTAATGGAATGTGAGTTTTCAAGGCATATCAAATTGAATTGCTATCCATAAAGGAAAGAAATCTAACTACTTGATATTTCATTATAATTGTTATGTGAAACACACAGACAACATACACACACACACACATACACACACAAATAAGACACACAAAAATGGGGAAGATGGGAGGAATCGCACGGAAGTAAGCAAACCCAAAGGAAAATACCATAAATGGGAAAGGCACTGAGAATCCAAGACAAAAAAACAACAAAAATGAGAAACTTAACTCTGTACCCATCAATAATTAGTTGAAGTATTCAGGACTAAATACTCCTATTCCTATAAACATGTTGTTGGAAGGATGAAAATTGAAAAAAAAAGGCAAAAAAGACCAACAAGAAAACAAAACAAACAAAAAAAAAAAACCAGCTCGACCTTATGTTAGCCATAGGAGATCCTTCAACTATAAAGATACAATAGCTTGGAAGTTATGGATTTGGGAAAACATAGGTAGTGCAATTGGCAAAGATAAGAGAACCAATCCATTGGTGCCTATGGCAGATAGAGAAATTTTATGTCTTCAAGAGACAAAATATTACCAGAAGGTGTTTTGTCTTGATTGAGCATCAAACTTCAGAAACTTGGAAGAATTGCCAATAGATACACCACCAACTTGGTTGTATCTAAAAGTTAGAAGCATATTAACAGAACAGAAGGGAGTTGGGGACCACAATCCAATATTTTGAGGACGATGATATCCACTTTTAGCACAGGACAAATCATGCAGAGGGATAGTTGGGAAGGAATAACAGACGTCATCATGGGCTCTCTAGACCACCTGAGCATAGGAGAAACATGCATAAGATTGTGTCTCGGAGAACCATAAGAGAAGTTCTTCCCAAGGGCAGACCTAACATTGTCTATCAGATCCTGTGCTGAAGTAAAAGCCCAGTAATAATTAATAGAAGAGAATTCATATCCTTTCTTGTATACTTATGACCACAAAGATATGAAAAAGGAAAGAAATCACTTATGAATGGGAAACACAGCCACACACTAATAGGTGGAAAACACAAACACTCCCAAACTATCAATGCCTCAAAGAAGGACAATCAAAAGGAAAGTCATAAAGTACTTTCAACAAATTAAAGTAAAGAAACTTATGAGATGATGCCAAAACATTCTTTGGGGAAAGAATATAGGGCTAAATGGTTTTATTTCAAAAAATTCAAAGCACCGAATAAAAGCAACCTAACCGATGGCATAAGGAACTAGAAAAAGATGAAATGGAATCCAAAGTGAACAGAAAAAGAGAGATAATATATATGATCATTGGAATAAAAGAAATACAAACAAAACAATAGAAAAAAATCTGGAGCCTCAATTGTCACATTTGAAAACTTTAACCAACGGGAATAGCCATTACCTGGATTAAACAGGGAGACTAGCATACAGATGAAATTATGAGATCATATGAAAAAGTAGAAAGAAAAAAAAATACCCGACATGACACATCTACACAATTATTCCAGCAAATCCAACACTGAGAAAAAGGATAAAATTCCAACACTGAGAAAAAGGCTAAATTCCAAGACACATATCAAATCAGGAACACATATTAAGTAAGGAACCCTACAAAACCTTTGCTCTCTAGTAGTGACTAAAGCGTTTGAAGTAGTAATCCAACACCTCCCAACACACAGAAGGTCAGATCCAAATCATTTTTCTGGTCAACATTTCTAGACATTTGATGAAGGCAATGTCGTTTCTTCTCATCAAATCCACAAATGGAGGAGGCAGGTAGACTGTAATTTACAAGTATGAACACCCAATTCAGATAAGGACATTATAGGAAACAAATCCCATTTTCATAAGTAAAGATAATACAAATATAATTTTTCTTTTTCTCTGTCTATATTTACCTGCTTTTGAAAGGGCCAGTTTGTTTTTATATTAATTTTTTGTTCTGTTGAGGAAATAGGCCTATCATCCATCATTCGATTTTAACAAGTATTCACGGATGCTTTAGTTCCATATATGACCTAGAGTTCATCCTAAAACTCTAAGATGTTCCACAATTCCTCAACACCCATTAGCCAGTTCCCTCATTTCCTGCATGTCTTTCTTTTCTGTAACCTCAGAGTACTGAGTCACTTCTGGTTTGTCTCCTTCTGTGACTTCTTCCCCTTCCATTTCCACTTCTTTCTACTAAGACCCATGGTATTCATCCTGGGGCACATATGAGAGAAGCCATATTATATTTCCCTTTGTCTGCTTGACTTTTTTATTTGGCATCCTGTGACATTCATGTCAATGCAAGTATCAGGGGTTCATCCTCTCTGATGGCTCAAGACTACTCTGTTGCAATTGTGGACTGCACCTTCCTTATCCAATAGACCTTGTGAGGGCAATGCAACTCAATCCACAGTTCTGATCTATTTGGCCTTGCAGGCCATCCATATAAGCCGTTCATTTTCCTCTGATTAATGAGAAGTAGTCAACATGGCTATACCCATTACCACAGCAGGTAGAGTTAACTAAGATGACAAGGAGTGCTCTCATGGGCTCTTCCTTAAGGGTTAGTTATCATGCAGAATTTCAATCTTCTTGAAGCATTTGAAAAGCTGTCCAAGGTAAAGCCAAGTATACAGAGCCCTAATCCCTTATGAATAGTGTTTCTTAACACGAGGAGATGAGGACACAGAAAGCATAATGCATACATATTCTAACATTTATCCTTGAAAAAGGACTTCCCGTCCCTTTGTCATTAATGACCCATAGGTAAAAGATGCTGAGCAAGGACTCTGTTACCCACAGGATGACAAACATCACAGAGAGCTGATGATACCCAGAGCCTCACTGTTTATTGAGATCTCTAGAAATTGTAGTGGAAATAGGAAAACCTTGCCATCTCTGGAGACATGTTGGCCTAAAAAAAAAAAAAAAAAAGGTATGCTGTACATCATTTTCTTTCTATTTTTCTAGAAAGGGAAAGTGGAAATTTACACATAGACAACCTAAGTTCTTGATAAGGCTCAGGAATCTTTTTAGCCCTTCCCTGGCTTCCTACCTAAAGCCATAGGACTCAAAGGTTATGAGAGAGGGACTGATGCTTCAGTTAAGACAGCTTCTCTGATGTCACAAAGCTTTGAGGTCATAGCAACCCCTCCTCCCCAAACCACGGCTGATCTACACTTGGATGTTGTAGTCGTGAGTGGTGCAAAAGGATCCACAGCTGCCACAAATACTGTAGCCGCCTGGGTCTTTCACCAAGTCAGTTTGAGTAGCGAGTCAGTGTAGCATTCTCCATGGCCGGTTTCGTAGTATATTGTCGTGACAGTTACAAAAGTCATCTGGACTCCGGAGAAAGACAAGTATCCCCCAATCCATCTTACCCACGAAAGGCCAAGAAAGAATCAGGTCTCAAAAAGGATAAAGGGGATGAACTCCATGTCCTGCATATATTATGGTCCTCACTCCCAATCAGGGCGCTTCTGACCAGGAAAAGTGCCACCCAAGGAAATCTCATAGGGAACACCTGAAACCCTGCCAAAGTTATGTCTGGAGACTACAACAGCAAGGATATGAGTTCCTCTGGCATCTCAAGAAATCATGACATAGGGCCTCCCAATCTTCAAAACTGACCAAGCACCAAAGTCAGACTCTACACCCTAGAACCTGAGTCCCAGGATGGACTCATTTACTTGGAGTCCACAGGCGCAAGCATGAAGCATGTTGGAGGAGACCTCTAGCACAAGGGAAGCCATCTGAATGACACTCTTGCTCGTTTCAAGATAAAAACGTGTATCTACAAAAGACAAATGGAAGAGGACTCGAATGTTGCAGAACCTTGAGCATGCCCACAGGGTTGTGTAGCTACCATCTGAAGAACTGAATTGAGATATGGCAGCACAAGCCTGCCTTAACCTTCTCATTACCACCCCCCAAATGGTTTCAGGTAATAACCAAATGGTGCTTCTTGCAGAAGATGGGCATGTTCTAATGGAACCAGGAAAGGATGAACAATGTGACAACAAAGGGCCACTATACTGGGACAGACAGTGGGTGATACAGGTTGGTGAGGAGGTACAGGAAGATAAAAAACAGGAGAATGGACAAGGGAGCACAGAGTGAAGGCCTGGCACTTTTAGATGGTGGGGGGTGCTCTGTAATTGCCTGCATTCCATAGGGACATAGGTCCAAATTAAATAAACAATACTTTGGCCCTAGTAAATCATTGTAAACTTTTTAAAAATTATTTATGTCCAACAATATACATGAACGTACTTGAGAGAGAATCAGAAAGATCACACTCATGGGTTGGAGATATGGTGGGGAATCAGAGTTGCCCTTGAACAGGGAACTCGGGACCAGAGACAAGGCCATGACCCTGGTATCATGAGCTGAGCTGAATGCCGTTTCTGAACTGATGGACACACCCCAGGTCCCAATCTTTGTCTTCTTCATACCTCAGAGTTCTAGACAGAATCACTGCTTTGTCATTGTTCAGAAATGCAAGGGATACACATTTTGGCTTGGGCTGCTGTTGATTGTTCTATCCGACCTGCTTTGAGAGCTGGTATAACTGGTCACCTTGAAGTCAGTGACTTGACTATGGAAAAACTACTCTCGTGCACATTTTTGCATTATGAGAATATCTCCCTTGCTATCTTTTGCAGGGGGGATGACACTGTATTGTATTGCTCTGAATCTGTTGATGGTGATGGGAGTACTCTGTGCCTCTTAATATGGAGCTCTGTTTCTACTCCAAGATCAGGGACATTTTCAGCTCTGATTTCTCAAAGAAATATTTGGCCTTCTTTATTCTTTCACTCCTAGGTGTGCAAGAAAGGCACCTCTTTTTTATTTTTTCCCTTGGAGTTGATGATTTCCATAAGCTTATTGTCATGTTCCATCATTCTTCCTTTTCTCTTTCACTTACCTTCCATTATTTTCCAGTATTTTTCTACCACGTCACTAATTGTATCCTCTGAGTCTGGCAGCTTCTTGGCCTTGCAACCAGTCTGCTACCAATCCTATTATCAGAGACCCTAGATTTTATTTTTTTATCACTTTTATCTCTGTGGTAGGTGACTCCCTGATGTCTTCTGTCTTTTTCTATGTACAGTGAGTATTCTGGATATTGCTTTCAATCCTTCATCGGGCTTGTTACATTTAAAGGTTTAACTTTGATTGCCTGGCTATGATCATTTCTAATTCTTTTCCTCAGCATCAATTGAGTCTTCCATCTTTGCATTGGATCCAGGTCTCTGTCTTCTTCTCCCTATTCACAAAGCCCATTTTGATTTCTACCCTTAGGGTAATGCCTTTAGGAAGAAGAGATCATGGGGTGGCCAAGGTCTGGCCATTGAGGAAATCTCGGGTACATTCCCTCTGTTGTTGTGTTGTGGCTGTCCCCTGACATTAAGACAGTCTTCTGCAGGGACTCTCCTTGCATGCCATTTTATTGTTTCTGTGCTGTATATGGTGTGGTTTAGTTTGGTGTGCACTGGTTTCCCTAAGAAAGGATACATTCAACCAACTCAATAGACAAATGCCTGAAGAAAGCTGTGTTTTAAAAAGAGCATGGTAGAAGGGCTTTCTTCTAGTCCCTTACTGGAGAGTCTGTCTCATTTGGCTAAGCAACTTGGACTGAGGAAGACAGTCTCCACAGTGTTCCATGGTTTGGACTTCGTTTTTGTACGTGAGGCAGCTAATGTACTCACCGTCCTGTCTTTGCCAGTAGTTCGGTCTTTATGCTATTTGTGCTAGAGCCCCAAATTACTTTTGCCCCCATCAAATCAACTCCACGAGCCGTGCCTCTCACAGATACTTTGCGAGAAACCACCATCTTCCTTCTGTGTCTGCTGGTACTGTCTCTGATCATGATTTCCAGGCTGTTTGCACCTGGTTGTTTGTTGGTGTCCCCTCCAGGAGAAAAACAGTGTTCTCTCAAATCGATATCTGCCAAGACTGATGATCTGAAAACTCCAGACTCAACACCCTTTGTTGGCAAGTACTTGTACCATTCAGATAAGCTGCTGGTTAGAGCAACTGGCATTGGGAAACATGCTACCTGTGGGTTCCCAGTGTTCTCATCTCTCCTGTGTCTTTGTCTTTTGCATTCGCTTGCTGCTGTCTGAAGCACCACCGCCTACTTCTCCCTAAGCCATGTCTCCAATTTTCTCCCATAGTCTCTTTGACTTCTTTTCTCTTTTGCTGTAGAGTTTGGTCTGTAGGCTTCAGGTCAATTTCCACCAAGTCACAGTTGATGTAGTCATCTTCCAGTTGTGTTCATGGCTGATGACAAGCCTGGAGTTCCCAGAGACTACTAACATCTCACTATCTTCCAAAGGCATCACAGACTCTTACCCAGCCATAAGGAAGAATAAATTCTTGCCACTTGCCTCATGTGGCAATGTTGTGGAGAGCATTGGGCTATGTCACATCTCTGAGTCTCAGAAAGACAAATAACGTATGATTTCACCCCGTCATAGTAGTAAAGAAACATGTGAAAAAGCAGGGGAAAATGGACAAGCAATACTACTCTAACCAGACACTTCAACTTTTGTCTTTCTTTGTAGGCATGTTAGTGGGAATACGTGTTCATAAAACAGAACAAAATGGGACATTATTTGCAGGAATTGTGGCTGAAAGTGATGGAATGTGAGTTTTCAATGCACATGAAATTGATTTGCTATCCATAAAATGCCAAATTCCTATCTCTTGAAATTTTATTATAAGTGTCATGTGAGAGGAGACAAGATGATGGGCAAGTAAGAGGAGGTGCCATTTCAACCTGTACTCCAAAGTGAAGTGATTTCCTCCCAAAGAATTCTGATTACCCATGAAAACAGCCTGAGATCAGAATTATATATGTCTGGATCTCTGCCAGGGCAGAAGTCATCAGTGGGCAGGTAACGTGGAGTGAGAACTTTGGACTGTTATTGAAATAAACAAAAGTTCAAGGGACCCACGCAAGGCCACCAATTGGAAAGTAATACCCCAATACAAGAGTGTTCTGAGTCTGGGGACCAGCATTAACTTGGACTCTGGTTGAAAGCATTCAAAAAGTGCAAAGGATATTGAAGGTAAATTGTGTGAATCATGGCAGCTAAGGACAGGGGATTAATTCCCCACACCCAGTACAGATTACCTGGTGCTGAGCCAAAGAGAGTGTGTTGGAAAAATGATGTTTTGGTCCCTGAGCCAACAGCACACCCATGATCATGAGGGGTTCAGCTCCTGTTAGGGGCTTGGAGCCTCACCAAGCAGCAGAGCAATGAGACTTGCTAACAGAGCCTGAGACACCTGCACCCCTTACAATCCCCTGAGAAAGGTGTGCAAAGGCCCAGCCCATTGCTTAGACCCATGACATACTATCAGAGCATGAGACACGCGTGCACCCCACACACTCTCCTGAGAGAGGTGCGTGAAGGCCCAGGCTTATGCTCTCAGACATGCACCCTTCTATCAGAGCCTGAGACATGTGTGACCCAAACCCTCCCCTGAGAGAGTGCTTGCAAGCCCAGAACTCTTATACAGAGAAAGACCAGGCACTCCCAGCCATGGCCAGCATGAAAATCTCAGTGTGGGATGGCAATTGGAACCTCTCTGATGGTCAGGAGCTGCCTAGACAGACACTGCTGCAATGGTTTGGGTACAAGCAGAAGATTCTCTGCTCCCTGGGACTAAGACTCAAAATTTGCCCTGGCAGCAGGCAATGGCGAATTTATATGGGCTCTGCAGCACCCACAGGTGAGAAGACTGAGGATTATCTCTGAGAGTGAGATCAGGGTGAGTTTGCTTTCATCTCCAAAATCCATCAAAAGCAGTCAAGGGAAGAGAAAAAAAAAACTAAACAAACATAAAAACCTCTAAAGAATAAAGACCTGAAAAAACAGGATTCCTCAGAGCCCATCCTCTTGAGAGGGGTGGAAGAATTTACATAAGGGAACATCATTGACTGAAACCCACCTGACAGGCCTCTGCCTCAGAAAACCAACCAGGAAAAAAAAAAAAAAAGACTACAAGAGAACAACCACCACTACTTCATAGACACAACATTTATTTTTAACTTATTCCCACTATTCTGGTTGATTTGTATTATATAGATAATTTTTTAACCTATTTATTTTCAAACTGTGATAACCAGTATATCAAATTTCATATTAACGTTCTAACCTGAACATTTTGATACATACACATTTTTTTCATTTGCATTCTAATTTTGTAAAAAAAAATTAGTTTAGTTTAGTCTAGTGTATTCCTTTTTAATTTTTATTTTCGAATGTTCATATAGAGTTAAACTTCAAGGTGACCTTCTTTTCCCAAACAATGCTATCCCTTTTGGTAAAGAAATTATCTTTTTATTTTTTTAATTCACTTTTTATTTATTTTATAGTCATATAAAATTCATATAAGAGTCACATAAAAGTCAAATAAAAGTCATATTCAGAGTCATAGCCAAGACGCTGGAATCATGAGTTGATCTGAAGGCCGCCTCTGAACTGATGGACACAACCCGGGCCCCATCCTTTGACTTCTGAATACCTCCTGGTTCTAGACAAGAACCGCTGCTCTGTCATTGTTCAGAAATGCAGGGGATAAGGATTTTGGCTTTGTCGGGTGTTGCTTGAGCTATCCGGCCTGCTTTGAGAGCTGGTATAGCTTTTCCTCTTGAAGTCAGTGACTGGGCTATGGACAAACTATTCTCCGATGCCTGTTTGCCTAAAGAGAATTCCTCATGCTTAGATTTTACAGGGGGAAAATGTCTTTTGATGCTCTGCTAATGTGGAAGGTGATGGGAGTCCTGTGTGCCTCAATTCTGGACCTCTGTTTCAGCTCCCAGATGAGGGTCATTGAGAGCCCCGATTCTCAAATCCATGTTCAGCCCTCTTTTCTTTCTCTCACCCTTACTGATCCTACAATAGACATCCTATTTCCTTTCCTTTTGGATGATGATTTCCTAAGCTCATTGTCATGTTTCGTCATTCTTCGTTGTCTCTTAGAATTTACTTCCTTATTTTCTAGGCTTGTTCTTCCAGGTCACTAATTGGATCCGCTACTTCTGCCATGTTCCCAGTATTTGCATCCAGTCTCCTACAATCTTCTCTTCAGGATCTCTTTAGGTTCTTTTATCTTTATCAGATTTATCTCTGTGGTTCGAGACTCTCTAATATCTTCTATGTTTTCTGATGTATAGGGAGGATCTAGGTCGCTGCTTTCAAACCCACATCGGGCGTGTTATATGTAGAAGCTTCACTATGATTTCCTAGCCGTGATCCTTTCTTGTTTTTTTTTTTTTTTCCCTTGGCATCTATTGATTCTTCCATCTTGTATTAGATCTAGTTCTCTATCTCCTCTCGGTATTCGAAACACATATTCTGTTTTCTATTCTGTGGGTAATTTATTTAGGTAGAGGAGATCATTGAGTGACCAAGGGCGGGCCCTTAAGATTAGTCGTGTGTGTGTGTGTGTGTGTGTGTGTGGAATGCATGCCATCTGATTTTTGTGTTGTGGCTGATGCTGTCCTTGAGATCAGCCATCTGCAGTGGCTCTCCTTTTCTGCCATTTGGTGTGTTTGGGGCCTGGGCTGAATATTCTGAGGTTTACCTTGGTGGGCTCTGGTGTGCCTGTGAAAGGAGACATTCCACAAACTCATCAGAACGCAGGCCTACAGAATGCTGTGTTCAGAAGAGATCATGTGGTCAAGGCATTCTTCTCATCTCCTTTGGTAGAGTCTGTTCTACTTGGACTAAACAACTTGGAGTGAGGAAGGCTGTCCCTCAAGTGTTCCACGGTTGGGATTTCGTGTGGGCAGAGTAGGCAGCTAATGTCCTCATCATCCTGTATTTGCCAGTAGCTCCGTCTTGATGCTCCTCGTGTGGGAGCCCAATATTTCTTATGCCCTCATTGAGACAACTCCACGAACACTGCCTCTCATGGATGCACTGCCAGGACCCACCATATTCCAACTGCGTGTCCTGGTATTGTCGCTGATCATGGTCTCCAGGTTGTCTGCACATGGTTGCTTGTTGGTGACCTATGCAAAAAAAAAAATGGGGTTCTTTCGAGTTTATATCTGCCAAGCCTGCTGATCTGAAAACTCCAGCACACAAGACTTGTGTTGTCAAGAACTCGTGCCATTCAGACCCTCTTCTCATCACAGCCAATGGCCCTGGGAAACAGGTGACTTGTGTTTTTCCAGCGTGCCCTGCTCTCCTGTGCCTTTGTCCTTTGCAAGGGATCGCTGCCATCTGATGCATGAACCACGAAATCTCCTATAAGCCATGTCTCCAACCTTCTCCCATAGTCTCTGTGACTACCTTTCCTCTTTGTCGAATTTACCTCGTAGGTTTCCCATCCATTTCCACTCCGTTGCAGTTGTTGTGGTCACCATTCTGTTGCCTTCCTGGCTGAAGACAAGCATGAGGTTATTAGAAACTACTACCATCTCACTGTCCTCTATGTCACCACAAATTCTTACTGAGACATAAGAAACAATGAATTCTTCCACTTGCCTCATGTGGCTGTGTTGCAGATAGCATTGGGCTTTGTCACATCTATCATTCTCAGAAAGACAACAAACAGATGATTTACTCCCTCATGACAGTCAAGAAACATATGAAAAAGCAAGCGGTATAGGGACAGACAATACGACACTAATGAGGTACCCAATCATGGTGACTGTGTGAAGGCAGTTTTATGAGAATACGTGTTTATCGACGAGGACAAACGCCAAGGTATTCCTTAGGAGGCACATATTGTGGGAAGCCATATAATATTTCCCTTTTTCTGCTTGTCTTTTCATTTCACATCAGCCAGGCATGGGACATTCATGTCAATGCAAGGTCCAGGGCGTTCATTCTCTTCGATGGCCGAGGAATACTGTCTTGCCAAAATGGACCAAGCCTTCCTAATCCACTAGTTCTTGCAAGGCATTGCGGCTCACTGCAAAGGTCTGCTCAAATGGGCCTTGCAATCCATCGATATTAGCCGTACCTATCCTTCTGACTAAAGAGATATGGTCAATATGATTATACCAGTTACCGCAACAAGGACAACTAATGATGACAACGGGTGCGGTTCGGGCCTCTTCCTTAGGTTTAGCCCTGATGCAGAATGACACTCTCCTCTAAGACTTTCCAAAGGTGTGTAAGGGAAAGCCAGGTAGACAGAGCCTTAAACAATTAGCCGTGTGTTTCAGAAAACTAAGAGATGAGACCACAGATAGCACCATATATCTATGCCCTCACCATTTTCCTTGAAAGGGGACTTTCCGTCCCTTCGTCATCACTGAGCCATAGGCAAAAGACGCTGAGAAAGGACGCTCTCACACACAGGATTACCAACCCCATGGAGAGTTTTTGATACCCATGAGGCCTCACCGTTTATTGAGATCCCTAGAAATTCAAGTGGAAATAGGACACCTTAACGTCTCTGGGAAAATGCTGACCTAAAGTAAGGTACAGTGAACATTATTTTCTTTCCCCTTTTTCCAGAAAGGGTAAGTGGTACACTACCCACAAGACAACCTGAGTTCTTGATCAGACCGAGAGGGCTCTTGTTCTGTCCTTCGGGGGCTTTCTACCTAAAGCCTTAGGACACCAAGGTCATGGGAGAGGGACAGCTGCTTCAGTGAAGGCAACATTTGTGATGTCACAATGCTTTGAGTTCATAGCAACCACTCCTCATTACATCACCCCTGATCTCTACATTGGTTAGAGTAGTCCTGGGTGGGCCAAGAGCCCACCAGGCCGTCCCGAACCTTTGGAGCTGTCTGGGTCTCTCACCAAGGCTGTTTGTGAAGCGAGTCGGAGTCACCATCTACAAGGCCCGATTTATAGTGTTTGGTCGTGATTATCAGCACCAGCCCTCTGGATTCCAGAGAAAGACAAGCATCCACCATTCCATCTTAACCACGAAACCAAGAATCAGGTCTCAAGCAAAACCGCAGGGGAGGAAATCTGATCCCAGCACAAGGATAAGGCCCTCCCAAACATCACGGAGCTTCTGAACAGGAGAAGGGCCACCGAAGGAAAGAAAACTGAACACCCACCACCGTGCCAAAGACATGTCTGGAGTCTTCAACAGGGAGGACACGAGTACCTCAAGCTTCTCCAAAAATGCTGCAAACAAGGCCTCCCACTCTTCAAAACTGACCATGCATCAAAGGAGGTTCTAACTTAGGTGTAGAACCTTAGGTCCAGGATGGACTCATGTACTTGGAGTCCACAGAAGCAAATGGAGAGCAATTTGGAAGGGACACATAGCCCAATTGAAGCCATCTGAAAGACTTCCATGCGCGTTTCAGGAAAACAACTTGTATGTCCAAAAGGACGCATTGAAGAGGATTCGAATGTGGAAGAAACTTGAGCACTCCCTCAGAGTGGTGCAGCTACCCCTGTGGAACTGCATGGAGATGTGGCAACACAAGCCTGCCTTCTACCTCTTATGACCCTCAGCCAAATGATGTCATGTGATAAGCAAACAGTGCCTGTTGTAGAAGATGGGCATGTTATAATGGAGCCAGAAGAGAATGAACATGTGTCAACAAGGGGTCAGTACAGCATGACACACAGCGGATGCTTCAGGTTAGTGAGGAGATCCAGGAAGACAAAGCTATGAGCGAAGGTCTGGTATTTTAGGATGGTGGGAGGTTCTCTGTATCTGGCTGCCCTCCATAGGAACCTTGGTCCAAATTCAATAAATCATCCTCTGCCCCCAGTCAATAATTGTGCCTGGTTTTGTTTTTGTTATCTTGTTAAATGAAGCATTTGCACTTATTAGACAGAGAGACCGAGAGTTCACAATCAGCGGGTAGAGCTGGCGAGGGAGAAGCTTACTTTCCCCTGAGCAGAGAACCTGAGAGCACAGTCATTGCCAAGACCTTGGAAACATGAGTTGATCTGAAGGCTACCTCTAAACTGATTGACACATCCTGGGACCCAAGCATTGACTTCTGAGAACCTCGTAGTTCTAGACAAGAACCGCTGCTCAGTCATTGTTCAGAAATGCAGGGGATACGGGTTTTGGCCTGGGCTTGTGTTGTTTGAGCTATCCGGCTTTCTTCGAGAGCTGGTATAGCATTTCCTCTTGAAGTCAGTGACTGGGCTATGGACAAACTATTCTCCCATATCTATTTGCTAAAGTGAATTCCTCCATGCCTTGAATTTTTAGGGGGAAATGACACTATGTCTTTTGGTGCTCTGCTTCTGTGGAAGCTTATGGGAGTCCTCTGTGCCTCTGATTGTGGACCTCTGTTTGTGCTACCAGATGAGGGTCATTTTCAGCCCCGATTTCTCAAATCCATGTTCAGCCCTCTTTCTTTCACTCACTCTTACTTCTCCTACAAGAGTCACCTCTTTCAATTCCTGGAGATGATGATTCCCTAAGCTCATTGTCATGTCAGTCATTCTTCCTTCTCTTTTAGAATTTGCTTCCTTATTTTCTAGACTAGTTCTTCCAGGTCACTATTTTAATCATCTACTTCTGCCATGTTCCTGGTCTTTGCATCCAGTCTCCTACCAATCTTCCCCTCAGAGGCTATTTATGTTCGTTTATCTTTATCATTTTACTTCTGTGGTTCGAGACTCTCTGATATCTTCTATGTTTTCTGATGTACAGGAACTATCCAGGCCGCTGCTTTCTATACGCCATCGGGCGTGTTCTATGTAGAAGTTTCTCTCTAATTGCCTAGCTGTGATACTTTCTTGTTCTTTTACCATGTCATCAGTTGATTCTTCCATCTTTGCCTTGGATATAAGTCTCTGTCTTCCTCTCAGTATTCTTAAACTCATTCTTTTTCCATCCTGGGGTAATCTCTTTAAGAAGAGTAAATCCGGGAGTGACCAAGTCCTGGCCCTTAAGGGATGATCAGTGTTTGTGAGTGTGTGTGTCTGTGTGTGTGTGTGTGTGTGATGCATGCCATCTGCTGTTGTGGTGTGGTTGACCCTGTCCTTGAGACCCGTCAACTGCAAGGGCCCTCCTTACCTGGCGTTTGTTGTGTTTGGGGCCCGGGTTGAATATGCTGAGGTTTCACTTAGTAGGATCTGGTGTGTGTGTGAAAGGAGACATTTCACAACCTAATAGAATGCAGGCCTGCAGAATGCTGTGTTCAGAAGAGAGCATGCGGTTAAGGCATTCTTCTTGTCCCCTATGGGAAAATGTGTTCTCCTTGGACTAAGCATCTTGGACTGAGGAAGTCAGTCCTCCAAGTGTTCCACAGTTGGGTTTTCGTGTAGGCAAGGTAGGCAGCAAATGTCTCACCATCCTGTCTTGGACAGTAGCTCGGTCCTGTTGCTACTGGTTTGAGAGCCGAACATTTCTTATGCACCCATTGAATCATTTCCACAAACACTGCCTCTCATGGATGCACTGCCAGGACTCCACTCTCCTGGTATTGTTTCTGATCATGGTCTCCAGGCTGTCTGCACCTGGTTGCTTGTTGGTGTCCCCTGCAAGAAAAACATGGTGTTCTTTCGAGTCAATTTCTGCCAAGCCTGCTGATCTGAAAACACCAGCCCTCAAGAATTGTGTTGTCAAGAACTCAGACCCTCTGTCATCACAGCCAATTGCACTGGGAAACAGGTTCCTTGTGGGTTCCCAGTGTGCCCTGTTCTCCTGTGCCTTTGTCCTTTGCATGGGATCACTGACCTCTGATGCATGAACCACCAAAATCTCCCATGAGCCATGTCTCCAAAATTCTCCCATAGTTTCTGCGACCTCCGAACTCTTATTCTGTGCAGTTTACTGTGTAGGCTTCAGGACAATATCCACCCTGCTTGTGTATATTGTTGTCATCTTCCATTTGCCTTCATGGCCTAAGAAAGCACGAGGTTATTAGACACTACTACCATCTCACTGTCCTCCATGTCACCGCAAATTCTTACTGAGACTTAAGCAAGAATGAATTCTTCCACATGTCTCTTGTGACAGGCTTGCAGAGATCTTTGGGCTCTTTCACATCTATCATTCTCAGAAAGAAAACAAACAGACGATTTCACTCCCTGAAGACATTCAAGAAACATACGAAAAATCAAGGGGTATAGGGTCAAACAATATGATTCTAATGAGGCACACAAAATGTGGTGTTTGTTTGAAGGCAGTTTTGAGAGAATACGTGTTTATGGAAGAGGACAAATAATGAAATTCCTTGCAGATGTTCTTGAAACAGATGGAATGTGAGTTGTCAAGGCATCAAATTGAATTGCTAACCTTAAGAGACCCAATTCCTACCTCTTGAAATTGAATTATTAGTTTTGTGTGAAACACACACAGACCACGCACACATTAAGACACGCACATGCACACACACACACGAACACACACACAGAGAAGACATGCGAAAGAGGGGGAGGAAGTGAGAAATCGCACTAATGAAGCATCCCAAAAGAAAATACCATAAAAGGGAAAGGCACAGAGAATTTAAGTCAGAAGCCAACCAAAATGAGAAAGTGAACATCTTACCTAACAATAATTCATTCAACATTCAGGATGAAAGTCTCCCGTCAATACAAACACTTTGGAGGTGTGGTTGAAATTACAAAAAAATAAAAAAATAAAATAAAACAAACCAAAAAAAAAAAAAAACGAGAAAAGATCCATCAGTAAACAACAAATATTAAACAAGCTCGGCCTCTGTTGCCCAAGGGGATTTCCTTTGACTATGAAGATACACATAGCTTGAACGGGAAGAAATTTGGAAACGTAGGTTCTGCTCTTTCCAAGGAGAAGAGAGCCAAAGTAATTGTGCCTAAGTCATCTCGAGTGATTTTATGCCTTTGAGAGACAAAAGAGAACAGAAGGTGTTTTGTCATGATGGAGCATCAAAACATCAGAAACCTGGAAGAACTGCCAACGTATATACCAGAACATGGCTGTATCTAAACATTGGTAGCATATGAACAGAGAGGAATGGAGATGGGTAATTTAATCCAATATTGTTGGGGACTAGGATATCCACGTTAAGCACAGCACAGATCATCTGGATGGAAAGGTGGTAAGGAATAACAGACGTCCACATTGGCTCTCTAGACCTCCTGAGCTTTGGCAATCCATGAGAAGATTGCGACTCTGTGGAGAATATGATATGTTCTTCCCAAAGGCAGAACAAACTTTATATATCACAGATCATGAGCTGGAGTCCAAATCCAGGGGTAATTCATGGAAGAGAGGTCAAAACCTATCCTGTGTACTTATGATCATGAAGGTTTGATAACGGGAAGATATCACGTTCATATTGGACATACAGCCAGACACTAAAAGTTGGAAAACACAACACGTCACGAACTAGCAATGAATGCAAGAAAGAAAATCCAAAGAAAATGCAGAAAGAGCCATGAACAAAGGAATGTCAAGAAACTTATGGGGTGATTCCAAAACATTTTATGGGGAAACCATAGAAGGTTAATACGTGCATTTCAAAATTTAAAAACACCAAAAAAAAAAAAAAAGTAAAGCAACTTGCATCGATGCTGAAGGAACAAGAAGAAGAAGAACCAAATTCCAAAGTTAACAGAAAAAATGAAATCATACATTAGTTATCAAAATAAAGGAAATACAAACAAACCAATAGGAAAAAAAATCAGGAGATCTCACAATTCAGTGTCTTAATCATGAAAAAACTGCAGAAACCATTACTGGGATAAAAAAGGAAGACAAGAACACAGCTGAAATTATAAAACAACCTGAGAACTGGTAGAAAGGAAAAAAGAATAACCTAAGAGACACATCCACACATTTATGCTAGCAAATCCAAGACCAGAGAGGAGAGGATAAATTATCAGACACATAGCAACTTCCAAGATTAGGTCAGGAAAGCTACAAAATCTCGGCTCTCTAGTAGTGACTGAAGCATTTGAATCAGTAATCCAACACCTGCCAACAACACAGAAGGCCAGTTCCAAGTCATTTTCCTGGGCCACTCCTCTAGGTATTGAGCGAAGGCATTGCAATGTCCTCTCATCGATTCCAGAGATGGAACAGGCAGGTAGACTATAAGTCACAAGGATAAAGACACAATTCAGAGAAGGACATTTTAGTAAAGCAATCCCATGTCATTTCAATAAGGAAAGATAATAAACAATATAATGCTATCCTTTTCTCCCTGTGACTTCCTTTGGTTTTGAAAGGGCCAGATTGTTTTCCTCTGAATTTTTGTTGTTGTTGTTGCTATTCTGTTGAGAAAGCCCGCCTATCATCCATCCACTGTTTTTGCCAGAGTATTCACGGATGCTTTAGTTGCATGTATGTCCCAGTGCTCCTCCTAATATTTGCCACAACACCTGAACACCACTTTAACAGTTCTCATTTCTGTAACCCTCATCTTGGTTCTCAGAGTCCTGAGTCACTCCTTGTGGGTCTCCTTCTCTGACTTTTTGCCCTTCAGTTTTCCCTTTCTTTACTAAGGGCCAAGGTATTCCTCCCGAGGCACATATTGTGGGAAGCCATAGGACATTTCCCTTTGTCTGCTTGCCTTTTCCATTTCCCATCAGCAGGGCATGGGACATTCATGTCAAGGCAAGGTCCAGGGGTTCATTTTCTTCGACGGCTGAGGAATACTGTGTTGCCAAAATGGACCGAACCTTCCTTATCCACCAGTCCTTTTAAGGGCATTGCAGCTCACTCCAAAGGTCTGCTCGAATGCGCCTTGCAAGTTGTTGGTATAGGCCGTCCATTTCATTCTGACTAAAGAGACTTGGTTTGCGTGGCTATACCCGGTACCACAACAAGTATAGTTAACTAATGATGACAACGGGTGCAGTCAAGGCCTCTCCCTTAAGAGTTAGCTGTAATGCCGAAGGTCAGTCTCCTAGAATACTTTGCAAAGGTGATTAAGGGAAAACCAGGGAAACAGAGCCCTAATCCCTGGCCGTTCTTTTCAGAACACTAGGAGATGAGGCCCCAGACAGCACCGTATATTGAAGCCCTCACCTTTTTACTCTAAAAGGGACTTTCCAACCTTACTCATCACTGACCCATAGGCAAAAGACGCTGACAAAGGACGCTCTCACCCACAGGATGACAAAAACCATGGAGAGCTGTTGATAGACACGAGGTCTCCTGTGTCTTGAGCTCTCTAGAAATTTTAGTGAAAATAGGACACCTTTCAGTATCTGGGGAAATGTTGGCTTAAAGGAAGGTATACTGAACTTCATTTTCTTTCCTCTTAGTCTAGAAAGGGGAAGTGTGACATTAACCCCCAAGACAACCTGAGTATTTCATCAGACTCAGAGGGCTCTTGTTCTGTCCTTCCCGGAGATTCCTACCTAAAGCCATAGGACACCAAGGTCATTGGATAGGGACAGCTGCTTCAGTGAAGCCAGCATCTGAGTCACAAAGCTTTGTGGTCATAGCAACCACTCCTCATGAACCCACGCCTGATCACTAAACTTGGCTGGAGTAGTCATGGGTGGGACAAGAGGACACCAAGCCATCTCAAACTGCTAGAGCTGCTTGGGTCTCAAATCAAGGCGGTTTGCGAAGAGAATTGGTGTCACCTTCTCCATGGCCCAGTTCGTGTGTTGGTTCGTGGCTGTCAGCTCCAGTTCTGGACTCCAGAGAAAGGCAAGCATCCACCATTCCATCTTAACCACGACAGGGCAAGAAACAACGAGGCCTCAAGCAAAGCCTCAGTGGAGGTAATCTGAGCCCCGCACAAGGGTCAGGCGCTCCCACCCTATCACAGTCGTTCTGAACAGAAAAATGGCCACCCAAGGAGAGCTCAAAATGAACCCCAGCAACCGTGCCAAAGACATGTCTGGAGTCTTCCACAGCGATCACACGAGTACCTCGAGTGTCTCCAGAAATGGTGACAACAAGGCCTCCCAATCTTCAAAATTACCATGCATCAAGGCAGAATCTACGCCCTTTACGTTAGGTCCAGGATGGACTCATGTACTTGGAGTCTACAGGAGCAAACGGACAGCATGTTGGAAGAAACCCAAAGCCCAAGTGAAGCCATCTGAAAGACTTCCTAACCGTTTCAGGAAGACAACTTTTATGTCCAAAAGGATGCATTGAAGAGGATTAGAATGTGGAAGAACCTTGAGCACTCCCTCAGGGTGGAGCAGCTACCCTCTGAGGAACTGCATGGAAATGTGGCAGCACAAACCTTCCTTCACCCTCTCATGACCATCCCCAAATTGTTTCATGAGATAAGCAAACAGTGCCTCATGCGGAAGATGGGCATGTTCTAATGGAGCCCCGAGAAGATGCACAATTGTCATCAAGGGGTCAGTACAGCGCGACAGACAGCAGATGCTGCAGGTTGGTGAGGAGATCCAGGAAGGCAAAGAACAGGAGAATGAACAAGCGAGCTCCGTGCGAAGGTCGGGCATTTTAGGATGGTGAGAGGTTCTCTGTACCTGGCTACCCTCCACAGAAACATAGGTCCTAATTCAAGAAAACATCTTCTGGCACCAATCAATTATGTACCCTGGTTTTGTTTTTGTTATCTTGTCAATGATGCACATGCACGTATTGGACAGATAGAGAGATTGCAATCAGGGGTTGGAGCTGGAGAGGGAGAAGCTTACTTGACCCTGAGCAGAGAATCTGAGACCAGAGACATAGCCAAGACCCTGGAATCATGAGTTGATCTGAAGGCTGCCTCTGAACTGATGGACACAACAAGGGACCCAACCTTTGACTTCTGAATACCTCCTGGTTCTAGACAAGAACCGCTTCACTGTCATTGTTCAGAAATGCAGGGGATAAGGATTTTGGCTTGGCTGCTGTTGCTTGAGCTATCCGGCCTGCTTTGAGAGCTGGTATAGCTTTTTCTCTTGAAGTCAGTGACTGGGCTATGGACAATCTCTTCTCCGATGCCTATTTGCCTAAAAAGAATACCTCCATGACTAGATTTTTCAGGGAAAAGGACATTATGTCTTTTGGTGCTCTGCTTCTGTGGAAGGTGATGGGATTCCTCTGTGCCTCTGATTCTGGACCCCTGTTTCAGCTCCCAGATGAGGGTCATTGACAGCCCCAATTCTCAAGTCCATGTTCAGCCTTCTTTTCTTTCTCTCACTCTTACTTATCGTACAAAAGGCACCTATTTCCTTTTTTTTTTTTTTTTTTGGATGGTGATTCCCTAAGCTCATTGTTATGTTCCATCTTTCTTCCTTCTCTCCTGGAATTTGCTTCCTTATTTTCTGGGCTTGTGCTTTCAGGTCACTAGTTGGATCCTCTACTTCTGCCATGTTCCCAGTTTTTGATCCATTCTCCTACCAATCTTCTCTTCAGGAGCTCTTTAGGTTCTTTTATCTTTATGAGTTTTATCTCTGTGGTTCTACACTCTCTGATATCTTCTATGTTTTTTGATATATAGGGAGGATCTAGGCCTCTGCTTTCGAACCCACATCGGGCATGTTATATGTAGAAGCTTCACTCTGATTGCCTAGCCATAATCCTTTCTTGTTCTTTTTCCTTGGCATCTATTGATTCTTCCATCTTGTATTAGATCTAGATCTCTGTCTCCACTCTGTATTTTAAATACTTATTCTGTTTTCTATCCTGTGGGTAATTTATTTAGGTAGAGGAGATCATTGAGTGACCAAGGGTGGGCCCTTAACGTTTGTCTAGTGTGTGTGCGTGCGTACGTGTGTGTGTGTGTGTGTGTGTTTCATATGCCATCAGATGATTGTGTTGTGGCTGACGCTGTCCTTGAGATCAGCCATCTGCACTGGCTCTCTTTGTCTGCCATTTGGTGTGTTTGGGGCCTGGGCTGATTTATGCTGAGTTTTACCTTGGTGGGCTCTGGTGTGCCTGTGAAAGGAGACATTCCACAAACTCATCAGAACACAGGCATACAGAATGCTGTGTTAAGAAGAGATCATGTGGTCAAGGCATTTTTCTCGTCCCCTATGGGAGAGTCTGTTCTCCTTGGTATAAACAACTTGGAGTGAGGAAGGCTGTCCCTCAAGTGTTCTACGGTTGGGATTTCGTGTGGCCAGAGTAGGCAGTCTTTTGGTGCTCAGTATGAGGTGAGGATGCTCCTCACCATCCTGTATTGGCCAGTAGCTTGGTCTTGATGCTCCTCCTGTGGGAGCCCAATATTTCTTATGCCCCCATTGAGACAACTCCACGAACACTGCCTCTCATAGATGCACTGCCAGGAACCACCATCTTCCCACTGCGTGTCCTGGTATTGTCGCTGATCATGGTCTCCAGGTTGTCTGCACATGGTTGCTTGTTGGTGACCTATGCAGAAAAAACATGGAGTTTTTCCCAGTTTATATCTGCCAAGCCTGCTGATCTGAAAACTCCAGCACACAAGACTTGTGTTGTCAAGAACTCGTGCCCTTCAGACACTCTTCTCGTCACAGCCAATGGCCCTGGGAAACAGGTGCCTTCTGGTTTTCCAGCGTGCCCTGTTCTCCTGTGCCTTTGTCCTTTGCAAGGGAACGCTGCCATCTGATTCATGAACCAACGAAATCTCCTATAGCCATGTCTCCAAACTTCTCACTTAGTCTCTGCGACTATTTTTCTTCTTTGTCGATTTTACCTTGTAGGCTTCCCATCCATGTCCACTCCGTTGCAGTTGTTCTGGTCATCTTCCTGTTGCCTTCTTGGCTGAAGACAAGCACGAGGTTATTAGACACTACTACCATCTCACTGTCCTCCATGTCACCACAAATTCTTAGTGAGACATAAGAAAGAGTGAATTCTTCCACTTGCTTCATGTGGCAGTGTTTCGGAGAGCATTGGGCTTCGTCACATCTTTCATTCTCAGAAAGACAACAAACAGATGATTTCACTCCCTCATGACAGTCAAGAAACATATTAAAAAGCAAGCGGTATAGGGACAAACAATACGACACTAATGAGGCACCCAATCATGATGATTGTGTGAAGGCAGTTTTATGAGAATGCGTGTTTATTGAAGAGGACAAAGTGCCAAGGTATTTCTTATGAGGCACATATTGTGGGAAGCCATATGATATTTTCCTTTTTCTGCTTGCCTTTTTATTTCACATCAGCCAGGCATAGGACATTCATGTCAAGGCAAGGTCCAGGGTGTTCAATCTCTTCGACGGCCGAGGAATACTGTCTAGCCAAAATGGACCAAGCCTTCCTTATCCACTAGTCCTTGCAAGGGCGTTGTGGCTCACTGCAAAGGTCTGCTCGAATGGGCCATGCAAGCCATCGATATTAGCCATACCTATCCTTCTGACTAAAGAGACATGGTCAAGATGATTATACCCGTTTCCACAACAAGGACAACTAATGATGACAACGGGTGCGGTCCTGGCCTTTTCCTTAGGTTTAGCCCTGATGCAGAATGACACTCTCCTCTAAGACTTTGAAAAGGTGTGTAAGGGAAAGCCAGGTAGACAGAGCTTTAAACCATTAGCCATGTGTTTCAGAAAACTAAGAGATGAGACCACAGACAGCACCATATATCTATGCCCTCCCTCTTTTCTTCGAAAAGGGACTTTCCGTCCCTTAGTCATCACTGAGCCATAGTCAAAAGACGCTGAGAAAGGATGCTCTCACACACAGGATTACCATCCCCATGGAGAGTTGTTGATACCCATGAGGCCTCACCGTTTCTTGAGATCGCTAGAAATTGTAGTGGAAATACGACATCCTGCCGTCTCTGTGAAAATGTTGGCCAAAAGGAAGGTATACTGAACATCATTTTCTTTCCCCTTTTTCCAGAAAGGGGAAATGGGACACTAACCCACAAGACAACCTGAGTTCTTGATCAGACTCAGAGGGCTCTTGTTCTGTCCTTCGGGGGCTTTCTACCTAATGCCTTAGGACACCAAGGTCATGGGAGAGGGACAGCTGCTTCAGTGAAGGCAGCATTTGTGATGTCACAATGCATTGAGTTCATAGCAACCACTCCTCATTACATCACCCCTGATCAGTACAATAGGCTAGAATAGTCGTGGGTGGGCCAAGAGCACCTCAGGCCATTCCGAACTGCTAGAGCTGTCTGGGTCTCTCACCAAGACAGTTTGCGAAGCGAGTCGGTGTCACCTTCTACGTGGCCCAATTCATATAGTTTGTTCGTGATTATCATCACCAGCCCTTTGGATTCCAGAGAAAGACAAGCATCCACCATTCCACCTTAACCACGACAGGCCAAGAAACAATCAGTTCACAAGCAAAGCGTCAGGGGAGGAAATCTGAGCCCGGGACAAGGGTCAGGGCCTCCCACCCTCTCACGGTGCTTCTGAACAGGAAAATGGCCACCCAAGGAGAGCTCAAAATGAACCCCCGCAACCGTGCCAAAGACATGTATGGAATTTTCCACAGCGATCACACGAGTACCTCGAGCCTCTCTAGAAATGCTCCCAACAATGCCTCCCAATCTTCAAAAATGACCATGCATCAAGGAAGACTCTACACCCTTAACCTTAGGTCCAGAAAGGACTCATGTACTTGGAGTCCACAGGAGCAAGGGGAGAGCATGTTGGAAGAGACCCATAGCCCAAGTGAAGCCATCTGAAAGACTTCCGTTCCCGATTCAGGAAGACAACTTGTAAGTCCAAAAGGACGCATTGAAGAGGATTCGAATGTGGAAGAACCTTGAGCACTCCCTCAGAGTGGAGCAGCTACCCCTGTGGAACTGCATGGAGATGTGGCAGCACAAGCCTGCCTTCTACCTCTCATGACCCTCAGCCAAATGATGTCATGTGATAAGCAAACAGTGCCTGTTTAGAAGATGGATATGTTATAATGGAGCCAGAAGAGAATGAACATGTGTCAACAAGGGGTCAGTACAGCGTAACACACAGTGGATGTTTCAGGTTGGTGAAGAGATCCAGGAAGAAAAAGAACAGGAGAAAGAACATTGGAGCTCCGAGCGAAGGTCTGGTATTTTAGGATGGTGGGAGGTTCTCTGTACCTAGCTGCCCTCCATAGGAACCTTGGTCCAAATTCAATAAATCATTCTCTGCCCCCAGTCAATTATTGTACCTGGTTTTGTTTTTGATATCTTGTCAAACGATGCGGTTGCACTTATTAGACAGAGAGACTAAGAGTTCACAATCAGGGGGTAGAGCTGGCGAGGGAGAATCATACTTTCCCCTGAGCAGAGAACCTGAGACCACAGTCATTGCCAAGACCCTGGAACCATGAGTTGATCTGAAAGCTGCCTCTGAACTGATTGACACATCCTGGGACACAACCGTTGACTTCTGAGAACCTCATGGTTCTAAACAAGAACCGCTGCTCAGTCATTGTTCAGAAATGCAGGGGATAAGGGTTTTGGCCTGGGCTGCTGTTGCTTGAGCTATCTCGCTTTCTTCAAGAGCTGGTATACCATTTCCTCTTGAAGTCAGTGACTAGGCTATGGACACATTATTCTCCCATACCTATTTGCTAAAGTGAATTCCTCCATGCCTAGATTTTCCAGGGGGAAATGACACTATGTCTTTTGGTGCTCTGCTTCTGTGGAAGGTGATGGGAGTCCTCTGTGCCTCTGATTGTGGATCTCTGTTTGTGCTACCAGATGAGGGTCATTTTCATCCCAGATTTCTCAAATCCATGTTCAGCCCTCTTTCTTTCACTCACTCTTACTTCTCCTACATGAGGCACCTCTCTCAATTCCTGGAGATGATAATTCCCTAAGCTCATTGTCATGTCAGTCATTCTTCCTTCTCTTTTAGAATTTGCTTCTTCCAGGTCACTGATTGGATCGTCTACTTCTGCCATGTTCCCGGACTTTGCATCCAGTCTTTTACTAATCTTCCCCTCAGGAGCTCTTTAGGATCGTTTATCTTTTTCAGTTTATCTTCTTGTCCCCTATGGGAGAATGTGTTCTCCTTGGACTAAGCATCTTGGACTGAGGAAGGCAGTCCTCCAAGTGGTCCATGGTTGGGTTTTCGTGTCGGCAAGGTAGGCAGCAAATATATCACCATCCTGTCTTGGCCAGTAGCTCGGTATGTTGCTACTGGTTTGAGAGCCGAACATTTCTTATAGACCCATTGAATCATTCCAATAAACACTGCTTCTCACGGATGCACTGCCAGGAAACACTCTCCTCCAATACATCTCCTGGTATTGTTTCTGATCATGGTCTCCAGGCTGTCTTCACCTGGTTGCTTGTTGATGTCCCCTTCAAGAAAAACACGGTGTTCTTTCGAGTCAATTTCTGCCAAGCCTGCTGATCTGAAAACACCAGCCCTCAAGAATTGTGTTGTTAAGAGCTCAGACTCTCTGTTCGTCACAACCAATTGCACTGGGAAACAGGTTCCTTGTGGGTTCCCAGTGTGCCCTGTTCTCCTGTGCCTTTGTCCTTTGCATGGGATCACTGCCCTCTGATGCATGAACCACCAAAATCTCCTATGAGCCATGTCTCCAAACTTCTCCCATAGTTTCTGCGACCTCCGATCTCTTACTCTGTGGAGTTTACTGTGTAGGCTTCAGGTCAATTTCCACCCCACTTCCGTTATTGTTGTCATCTTCCTTTTGCCTTCATGGTTGAAGACAAGCACGAGATTATTAGACACTACTACCATCTCACTGTCCTCCATGTCCTCGCAAATTCTTACTGAGACTTAAGCAAGAATAAATCTTCCATATGTCTCATGTGACATGCTTGCAGAGAGCTCTGGGCTCTGTCATATCTTCATTCTCAGAAAGAAAAGAATCAGACGATTTCACTCCCTGAAGACATTCAAGAAACATACGAAAAATCATGGGGTATAGGAACAAACAATATGATTCTAATGAGGCACACAAAATGTGGTGTTTTTTTGAAGGCAGTTTTGTGAGAATACGTGTTTATGGAAGAGGACAAATGATGACATTCCTTGCAGAAGAATTTCTTGAAATGGCTGGAATGTGAGTTGTCAAGGCATGTCAAATTGATTTGCTAAGCTTAAGAGACCTAATTCCTACCTCTTGAAATTTAATTATAAGTTTAGTGTAAAACACACACAGACCATGCACACATTAAGACATGCAAATCACACACACACGAACACACACACAGAGAAGACACGCGAAAGAGGGGGAGAAAGTGAGAAATCGCACTAATGAAACATCCCTAAAGAAAATACCATAAAAGGAAAAGGCACAGAGAATTCAAGTCAGAAGTCACCCGAAATGAGAAAGTGAACTTCTTACCTAAAATAATTCATTCAGCATTCAGGACGAAACTCTCCCGTCAATACAAACATTTTGTAGGTGTGGCTGATATTAAAATAAATAAATAAATAAATGAATAAATAAATAAATAAATAAATAAAATAAAATGAAATAAATTAAAATAATCCAAAAAAAAACGAGAAAAGATCCATCAGAAAACAACAAATATTAAACTAGCTTGAACCTCAGTAGCCCATAGGAGATTTCCTTTAACTATAAAGATACACATAGCTTGAAAGTGAAGAAATTTGGAAACGTAGGTTATGCTCTTGCCAAGGAGAAGAGAACCAAAGTGATTGTGCCTAAGTCATCTAGAGTGATTTTATGCCTTTGAGAGACAAAATAGAATGGAAGGTGTTTTGTCATGATGGAGCATCAAAACATCAGAAACCTGGAAAAACTGCCAACATATATACCAAAACATGGCTGTATCTAAACTTTGGAAGCATATGAACAGAGAGGAAGGGAGATGGGGACTTTAATCCATAATTGTTAGGGACTATGATATCCAAGTTAAGCACAGCACAGATCATTCGGATGGAATGGTGGTAAGGAATTACAGACGTCCCCATGAGCTCTCAAGACCACCTGATCTTGGGGATCCATGAGTAAGATTGTGTCTCTGAGCACAGTAAGATATGTTCTTCCCAGTGGTAGACCTTACTTTGTCTATCGCAGGTCCTGAGCTCGAGTCCAAATCCAGTCGTAATTCATGGAAGTAAGCCAAACCTATCCTTGGCACTTACTCCCGTATTCCCTGCATGATTCTCTTCTCTGTAACCCTCTCCTTGGTTCTCAGATTTCTGAATCACTCTTGGTGGGTCTCCTTCTCTGCATTCTCCCCATTCAGTATTCCTTTCCTTTACTAATGGACAAGGTATTCCTCCTGAGGAACATATTGTGGAAAGCTATATGATATTTCCACGGTCTGCCTGTCTTTTTATTTCCCATCACCCAGATATGGGACGTTCATGTCAATGTAAGGTACAAGGGGATCATCCTCCCCGATGGCTGAGGAATACTGTTACCAAGATGGACGACACCTTCTTCATCACTAGTCTGCAAGGACCTTGAAGCTCAGTCCACAGTTCTGCTCAAGTGGGCTTTGCAAGCCGTCGATATAGGCCATCCCTTTCCTTTTGACTAAAGAGACTTTGTCAACATGTCTATACTCATTACACTACAAGTACAGTTAAATAATGATGACAACAGGTGTGGTCCAGGCCTCTTCCTGAAGAGTTAGCTCTGAATCAGAACATCACTTTCCTCGAAGACTTTGCATATTTAAGGGAAAACCAGGTAGACAGAGCCCTAATCCCGTAACCTTGTGTTTCAGATCTCTAGGAGATGAGGACAAAGGCAGCACCATATATCCATGCCCTCACCTTTTTCCTCAAAAAGGGACTTTCTCTCCGTTAGTCATTACTGACCCATTGGGAAAAGACACTGACAATAGACTTGCTCACCCACAGGATGACAAACCCTATTGAGAGCTGTTGGTACCCAAGATGCCTCACTGTTTCTTAAGATCTAGAAATTGTAGTGGAAATAGGACACCTTGCTGTCTCTGGAGAAATGTTGGCCTAAAGGAAGGTATAATTAACATCATTTTTTTCCTATTTATATAGAAAGGAGAAGTGGGACATCAACCCACACGACAACCTGAGTTCCTGATCAGGCTCAGAGGGCTCTTGTTCTGTCCTTCCCGGGGCTTCCTTCCTAAAGTCATAGGATACCAAGATCATGGGAGAGGGACAGCTGCTTCAGTGAAGCCAGCATCTGTGATGTCACAAAGCTTTGAGGTCATAGCAACCAATCCTCATAAACCCATGAGTGATCACTAGACGTGGTTGGAGTATTCATGGGTGTGCCAATAGGACCCCTAGCCGCCCCAAACCGCTGGAGCCATCTGACTCTCTCACCAAGGCAATTTGTGAAGCGAGTCTTCTCCATGGCCTGATTCGTAGTGTTTGGTCCTGACTGTCAGCACCAGCCCTCTGGATTTCGGAGAAAGGCAAGAATCCAACATCCCATCTTAGCCAGGAAAGGTCAAGTAACAATCAGGCCTCAAGCAAACCTCAGGGGAGGGAATCTGAGCCCTGCACAAATGTTAGGCCCTCCCACCCAATCACCGATCTTCTAAACAAGAAAAGGGCCACCCAAGGAAAGCTCAAAGGGAATACCCCCAATCATGACATATCCATGTCTGGAGTCCTCAACAGTGCAGACACAAGTGTTAGGGATTTTAATCAAAGGAGAAAGACTGATACAAAGCGAAGGTCAAGCAAAGCTTTATTTCATCCCAAACATAGAGAATCATACTGACTGGTCAGGGCCTTCTCTTCCAAATTCGACCCCCTCCAGCATCACAGACTAACATGTATAGATGTAGTTTAGCTGGGCTATACACAGGTGGCCTTGGGATTGCATTACACAGAGAAAACTGCACAGTGGTGCTAGGTCTTCCAGACATAGAAAAGAACTGCTAGTAACACACGGATGGACAATTGAATCTCAATTTACCTAGTAGATATAAGCTCCCCACTGAGTGGATATCTTCATCTGGCCTGACCTGCCCTTATATCTAGGCTTTGAGAGTAAATACCTTTGGGAGGGGCAGTATCTATCTAAATTTACTGCATGAGGTCAATCTATGTATACTGCATAAACACAAAATGATTCCCTCTGGCCACCCAGGCTCTTACATTCCTCCGTATTCTTTGGAGATTAGTCCATCCTTGACTTTTCATCCAGGTCTACATGCTCTGGTTATAAAGGGTTTATTGAGCATGTAATTCTAACATTTTTATTGCTCTCATTTTCTTTTGTACATGACACTAGTGTACAGTAGGCTGTATATTTACACTAGTATAAATGACACTAGTGCACAGTCAGCTGATGAGTTACCCTTTTAACGCTTCATAAAACCCTTTCCATTTTTTTTTCTAATTTTCTTTATCTAATTAGCTACCTATTCTTTACATAAACAGGTAAAAATAGGAGCAACAACAAATTCATAGTCTTTTCAGTCTTAGATTTAGTCCACAATGAGCGGGATCTTTGGCTGTGGCTTCCACCTTTGGGGGTCATCTTCATCCTTGGCTCATTTGATGTTACATGCCTGAATCCAGGCCCTGATGCGTTCTACTTTTACTGCTGTGGTGTGTTCAAGGTAACAGTAAAAGGTCCCATCCAGTGAGGATCCAAGCTCCCCACTTGATAATGTCATATCCAAACCAAGTGATTGGGTTGGAAAGGATGTGGTTCCACCTCCGTCTCCATACCAGTGTGGGCAGTCTGGATCCCTGCATTTTTTTTTTAAATACAGACTGTAATGCCTGCAGTGAGTGGAGTACGGACTAATCAGTCATTTCTGCTAGGGCACCCTTTTGTAGCCGAGGACAGAGCGGGAGTAGGGTTTCTCCCAAACATTTCAAATGGGGTCACCCTGTTTAAATAGTGTGTACATCTTGCCCTGAGCAGGGTGAAAGGAAGGAGATCCACCCATCCACTGCCCATCTCCAGGGTTAGTTATGTCAAGGTCTCTTTAAGAGTCCGGTTCATTCTCTCTACATGCCCAGAACTCTGGGTCTGATAGGCACAATGTTGTTTCCAATTTGTGCCCATGGCCTTGGTCAATTCCTGTGAGACTGAACTGAAAATGCAAGGCCATTGTCTGAACCAATCGTGAGAGGCAGCCCAGACCAAGGAATTATTTTTCTTGTAGCTTACTGGCTACCACTCCTGCCATCTCATGTTTCTCGGAAAAAGCCTCAACCTGGCCTGAAATGGTATCTACAAAAACTATCATGTACTTGTCCCCATATTTTCCGGGTTTTATTTCTGTGTATCTATTTTCCAATAAATTCCTGGTACACTACCTCTTTCTCTTTTTCCTCTTCCAATTCTAGTTCCTCCCACATTAACTGCCCGGCACTGAGCACATCTATCAACTATATCCTGAACCATACACCATAATTTAGAACCCTAGAACTGCTTGCCTTTAAGTTCCTTAGGTTTGAGTGACTCCAGGTGAGTACCCTAATGTATCTGGTCTACTAACTTCTTACCTAGTCTTTGCGGAAGAATTAAATTTCCTCTTTTAGTCTTAGCCCAGTACCCTTTATAATATAATTTAGCCATTTTTGTAAATACTTTAAATCGTCCTCTTAATTCTCCAGTTTATCTGGTAGGGGTAGATCCAGGTGTGTAACCAGCTCTTGCATTGTTTCTCAGGCTGCTTGCTTTAAATCTCGATCTGATAATTGGTTTCCTTTTGAAATCAGATCAGTCCCCTATTGGTGTCACAAGAAATGCATAACAGCCACCTCTTTTGGGTCCCAATATTTCTCTTCTGTTTTAATTCCTTTTCCTTCTGCTGTTAATAGGCTCCTTCCTTTGTAAGTAGCTCCATGTATATGGAGAGTAGGAAAGACATACCTGTGGTCTGTATTGATGTTGGTGGTTTTACCTTTAGCCATCTGCAGTGCCTGTGTAATTTCAATCAGTTCTGCTTGTTGTGCTGAAGTTCCTTGTGGCAGGGTGCTGTCCAGAATTCCAGCTCAGGATAAACTACCACAGCTCTCACATACCTCACATACCTCTTTCCATGAACAGAGTCATCTCTGCATCTGGGAAGGGCATGTCTCTGAGATCCAGTCTTATTCCTGTGACTTGGTTTAGGACCTCCCCACAGTTGTGTGGATGGTCATCCAGCTCCTCTGGAGCAGTGTGGCTGGATTTAGCACCACTGGTGGCTGTGAATTCACACTTGGTTTGTTGAGGAGGAGGGTCTGATACCCTGTCTCTCGGGTGTACACCATCCATCAGTCAGTTAGAGTCTACGAAGTTCCATGATAGCGTGTGTGGTGGTCAAGATGAGATATTGACCTAATGGTCTAGCATTATATCTCATTTGGTTAAGACCTACATGTCCAACGAATTTAATTCCATTTGTCATTCCAGCAACCCTTCACAGTTTCAGGTTACCAAAGACTTTGGAAGCCACTTTAACAATTACCCATTAAATCCTTGAGACAAATAACTATCTCCACTTCAGATGCCATGCTCTCCAGCCAACAAGTGGGAGGGGCTAGGCAGTCCACATCAGGCCAGAGAAGGCAAAGAATTCCCCAAAACAAAGGGGGTTTCGGCAGCTGCTTGGGAATATTTTTAGAGTCTTTAGCTCAAGGTTGGTTCATCCCACAGTGCCAATTCTGCTTACCAATAGTGTTCCATTAGGCACTCATATTCCACGCTCAGCTCCAATGAGCATCTGCATTGGGCACCTTAACTCACTCTTAGACTATCCCCAGTTGGCTACAGTCATAGCCCTTAACACACGAAATGAGTGAGTGAGAAGCCTCACATCTATTATGATGTGCTTGCCCCATTTCTTCAATCATAACAAACAATACAACAGAAAACAAAAGGACCAGGCAAAGAAAACCATAGGCCCAACGATTCTTACCAATAACCTGCCACTGGTGGGGGCTTTCTTTATCCCCTGATCGCCTAGGAGGACTCGAAACCCCAAAATGCGCAGGGGGACTTGAACACCCTGAATGTCAAGTGGCCTCGAACCCCCCTGACTGTCCAGGGGGACTGAACCCCCTGGAGTTCACCTAGGTGTATTTGAACCCCCTATAACCGCCAAGGGGTACTCGAGCCCCCTGATCATCTGGGGGGCCTCAAACCCCCTGACCACTCAGGAGGACGAGAAACCCCAAATGATCTACCAGGGTAGGATGGGGCATCTCTGCATCCACACCAGCTCTGGGGAGCATGGCTGCTGCCAGCTTCTACCAGTGGGCCATACCCTGCAGCTCCATGCAGAATCCCATTATTTTACCTCCAGAGGCTTTTCCAAAAATTCCAATGCTGGCTCAGTTCTCATCATTTGAATTCGGGTGGCCCTCCAAAGATAGGGTCCTTATTCAAAGGAGCGAGACTGATACAAAGTGAAGGTCAAGCAAACGTAATTTTTGCACAAATCAACGAGAATCATATTGACCGGTCAGGGCCCTCTCTTGCAAAGAGGAGACCCCTCCCAGCCTCACAAACTAACATTTATAGCGGTAGTTTAGCCAGGCTATACAGAGGTGGCCAATGAGATAACAATACAGAAAAAACTGCAAGTCGTGCTAAGTCGGCTACACCACAAAAACAAAAATGCTAGGTAACACATGGGTGGGCTATTGGATCTCAATTTACCCTAGTAGATATATGTGTGCCCCTCTAATGGGATTTCTTCTCCTGGCCTGATTCACCCTTGTATCTAGGCTTTGAGAGTAAGCTTTTCTGGGAGGAGTAGGGTAAATTTAGTTTACTGCATGGGTTCAATATAAGTTTACTGCAGAAACACAAAATGACTCCCTCTGGCCTAGCGGCCCTTATAACGAGTACCTGTAGCATCTCTAGATTCTAGCCAAAATGACATCCAAATCTTCAAAACTGATGATGTACCAAAGGCAGATTCTACATCCTAGAATCTTAGGTCCAGAATGGACTCATGTACTTGAAGTCCACAGGAGCAAGCATGGAGCATGTTGGAAAAGACCCATAGCCCAAGTAAAGCCATCTGAAAGACTTCCGTGCCCATTTAAGGAAGACAACTTGTATCTTCAAAAGGACACATTGAAGAGGATTCAAATGTCAAAGAACCTGGAGCATTCCAAAAGGGTCCTGCAGATACCCTCTGGAGAAGTACATGTAGATGTGACAGCACAAGCCTGCCTTCACCCTCTCATGAATATCCCCCAAATGGTTTCATGGGATAAGCAAACAGTGCCTCTTGAGGAAGATGGGCGTATTCTAATGGAGCCAGCAGAAGATGAACAGTGGGTCAACAAAGGGCCATTACAGAGCCACAGAGAGCGTATGCTACAGGTTGGTGAGGGTATTCATGAAGACAAGGAACTGGATAATGAACATTGGAGCTCTGAGCAAAGGTCTGGCATTTGAGGATTGTGGGAAGTTCTCTGAACCTGGCTGCCTTCCATATAGATCTAGGTCCAAATTAAAAAAAACATCCCCTGGCCACAGTCAATCCTTGTACCCTGGTTATCTTTTTGTCTTTTTGTCAAACAATGCACATGCACATATTTGACAGAGAGAGAGAGAGAGAGAGAGAGATCACAATCAGGGTGTAGAGCTTGAGAGGGAAAAGCTGACTTACCCCTGAGCAGGGAACCTGAGACCAGAGTTGATGCCAAGACCCTGGGATCATGAGTTGAGCTGAAGGTCGCCTCTGAACTGATAGACACAATCCATGACACAATCTTTGACTTCTGCATATGTCCTAGCTCTAGACGTGAACCACTGCTCTGTCATTGTTCACAAATGCAGGGGGAATGGATTTTGGCTTGGGCTGGTGTTGCTTGAGCTATCTGGCCTGCTTCAAGAGCTGGTATAGTTTGTCCTCTTGAGGTAAGTGACTTGGCTATGTACAAACTACACTCCCACGCATATTTAGGTAAAGAGAATTCCTCCATTGATAGCTTTTGCAGGGGGAATGAAACTATGTCTTGTGGTTCTATGCTTCTGTGGATGGTGATGTGAGTCCTCCTTGCCTCTGAATCTGGATTTCTGTTTCTGCTCCCAGATGAGGGACAGTTTTACCTCTGAATTCTCAAATCCATGTTCAGCCCTCTTTTTTTTTCTCTCACTTGTACTTCTCCTACAATAAGCACCTCTTTCTATTCCATGGTGTTGATGACTTTCCTAAGCTCATTTTTATGTTTCATCATTCTTCCTTCTTTCTTTGGATTTACTTCCTTATTTACCAATCCTTTTCTGCCAGGTCAAAAATTTGGTACTTTGCTTCTGTCAGCTTCTTGGACTTTTCCTTCAGTCTGCTACCAATCTTTTCTTCAGGAACTCTTTATTTATTTTATTTATTTTATTTTATTTTATTTTATTTTATTTTATTTTATTTTATTTATTTTAATTATATTCATTTAATCTATGTGGTTTGAGACTCCCTGATATCTTTTTGCTTTCAATCCTCCATTGGGTGTGTTATATGTGAGATTTCACTCCGATTACCTGGCTATGATCATTTCTTGTCTTCTTCCTTGGCAACAATTGGTTCTTCCATCTTTGTCTTGGATATAGGTCTCTGAATTTTTCTCAGTATTTGAAAAATAAATTCTGTTTTTTAACCTGATGGTAATTTCTTTAGAAATAAGAGATCATGGAGTGCCCAAGTGTTGACCCTTGAGGGAGTCTCGGGTATGGTGTGGCATGCATGCCCTCTGCTGTTGTATCATAGCTGTCCCCTGTCCTTGAGACCAGTCATATGCAGAGGCTCTCTTTGCCAGCCTTTTGGTGTGTTTGGTGTCTGGGCAGAATAGGCTGAAGTTTAGCTTGGTGGGATCTGGTGCGCCTGTGAAAGGAGAAATTCAACCTACACAACAGAATGAAGGCCTGTAGCATTCTGTGGTCAGGGGACAGCCTGTGGACAGGGCTTTCTTCTAGTCCCCTATGGGAGAATCTGTTCTCTTAAAATGAAGCAAGTTGGACTGAGGAACACAGTACCCTATGTGTTCCATGGTTACAATTCCGTGTTTGCAGGAGAGACAATTAAAGCCCTCACCATTCTGTCTTTGGCCAGCAGTTCTGGCTTGATGCTGCCTGTGCGAGAGCCCCAAATTTCTTTTGACCCCATCAAATTATCTCCAAGAATACTGCCACTCACTAATGTACAGCCAGAACCCACCATCTTCCCACTGTGTCACCTGGTATTGTTTCTAATTGTGGTTTCCAGGCTGTCTTCACCTGGCTATTTGTTGGTGTTATCTGCCAGAGAAATACTGTGTTCTTTTGACTTGATATGCCAAGGCTGATGATCTAAAACCTCCAGGCCTCAAGGCCCTTTGATGGCATGAAGTAGTACGATTCAGACCCCCTGTTGCTCAGAATCAATGGAATTGGAGAACGTACTCCTTGTGGGTTCCAAGTGTGCTTTGATCTCTTGTGGCTTTGTCCATTGCATTGTCTCACTGCCTTCTGAATTACCAACTTCCCACTTTCCCCCTAAACCATGTCTCCAATCTTCTCCCATAGTGTTTGCGACTTATTCTCTCTTTTGCTATGGAGTTTGCTTTGTAGGCTCCAGTTCATTTCTGCCATGTTGAAGGTGATGTGGTAATCTTCCTGTTGTGTTCCTGGCTAAAGACATGTCTGGAGTTCCCAGACACTACTACCATCTCACTGTCCTGAAAAAGCCCCACAGAATCTTACCCAGCCATAAGCAAGAATGAATTCTTGCCACTTGCCTCATGTGGCAGAATTGTGGAGAGCATTGGCCTACGTCACATCTATCAGTCCCAGAAAGACTAATAACATACATTTTCACTCTCTCATGATGGTCAAGAGACATATTAAAAAGGGAAAAAAGGAGAGGAGTCAAGATGGCGGAGAAGTAGCAGGCCGAGACTACTTCAGCTAGCCGGAGATCAGCTAGATAGCTTATCTAAAGATTGCAAACACCTGCAAATCCATCAGCAGATCAAAGAGAAGAAGAACAGCAATTCTGGAAACAGAAAAACAACCACTTTCTGAAAGGTAGGACCGGCGGAGAAGTGAATCCAAAGCGACTGGAAGATAGACCCTGGGGGGAGGGGCCGGCTCCCAGCAAGCGGTGGAGCAACCGCGCACAAAATCAGGACTTTTAAAAGTCTGTTCCGCTGAGGGACATCGCTCCAGAGGCTACCCCGGGCAAAGCCCACACGGGGTCAGCGTGGCCTCAGGTCCCGCAGGGTCACAGAAGCATCGGGGGTGTCTGAGTGTCGCAGAGCTTGCGGGTATTGGAACGGGAAAGCCGGCTACAGAGACAGAGCAGACAGTAAGCTCGCAGCTTGGGGTGACCTTGAACCGGTCGCAGGCTCGGTGAGCTCGGAGCGCGGCCGGAGGTCAGGCAGACGGGAGTAACTGAGCGCGGTTCTCTGGGCGCACACTGAGGAGTGCAGCCCTGGGCTCTCGGCTCCTCCGGGCCGGAGACCAGGAGGCCGCCATTTGTATTCCCGTCCTCCGGAACTCTACGGAAAGCGCTCAGGGAACAAAAGCTCCTGAAAGCAAACCCGAGCGGATTACTCACCCCGGCCCCGGGTAAAAGCGGTGCAATTCCGCCTGGGGCAAAGACACTTGAGAATCACTACAACAGGCCCCTCCCCCAGAAGATCAACAAGAAATCCAACTGAGACCAAGTTCACCTACCAAAGAGTGCGGTTTCAATACCAAGGAGAGCAGCAGAATTCTAGAGGAGGAGAAAGCAAAGCACGGACTCATGGCTTTTTCCCTGTGATTTATTTTTAGTCTTGCGGTTAATTTAATTTAATTTTTTTCTTTTTCTTTTTTTTTTTGCCTTCGGGTAAAATTTTTTTTTAACTGTTACCTTTTTCTTTTTTAACGATTTTTTACTAGTTTATCTAATACATATATTTTTTTTCTTTTTTATATTTTTCTTAGGTGTTTTCTTTTTTTAAAAAATTCTTTTTTTTTCTCTCTTTTTTCTTTTTTTTTTATTGTTTCCTTTTTGAACCACTTTTTATCCCCTTTCTCCCCACTCACGATTTTGGATCTCTTCTAATTTGGAAAAGCATATTTTCCTGGGGTTGTTGCCACCCTTTTAGTATTTTACTTGCCCCTTCATATACTCTTATCTGGACAAAATGACAAGACGGAAAAATTCAACACAAAAAAAAGAACAAGAGGCAGTACCAAAGGCTAGGGACCTAATCAATACAGACATTGGTAATATGTCAGACCTAGAGTTCAGAATGACAATTCTCAAGGTTCTAGCCGGGCTCGAAAAAGGCATGGAAGATATTAGAGAAACCCTCTCGAGAGATATAAAAGCCCTTTCTGGAGAAATAAAAGAACTAAAATCTAACCAAATTGAAATCAAAAAAGCTATTAATGAGGTGCAATCAAAAATGGAGGCTCTCACTGCTAGGATAAATGAGGCAGAAGAAAGAATTAGTGATATAGAAGAACAAATGACAGAGAATAAAGAAGCTGAGCAAAAGAGGGACAAACAGCTACTGGACCACGAGGGGAGAATTTGAGAGATAAGTGACACCATAAGACGAAACAACATTAGAATAATTGGGATTCCAGTAGAAGAAGAAAGAGAGAGGGGAGCAGAAGGTATACTGGAGAGAATTATTGGGGAGAATTTCCCCAATATGGCAAAGGGAACAAGCATCAAAATTCAGGAGGTTCAGAGAACGCCCCTCAAAATCAATAAGAATAGGCCCACACCCCGTCACCTAATAGTAAAATTTACAAGTCTCAGTGACAAAGAGAAAATCCTGAAAGCAGCCCGGGAAAAGAAGTCTGTAACATACAATGGTAAAAATATTAGATTGGCAGCTGACTTATCCACAGAGACCTGGCAGGCCAGAAAGAGCTGGCATGATATTTTCAGAGCACTAAATGAGAAAAACATGCAGCCCAGAATACTATATCCAGCTAGGCTATCATTGAAAATAGAAGGAGAGATTAAAAGCTTCCAGGACAAACAACAACTGAAAGAATTTGCAAACACCAAACCAGCTCTACAGGAAATCTTGAAAGGGGTCCTCTAAACAAAGAGAGATCCTACAAGTGGTAGATCAGAAAGGAACAGAGACCATATACAGTAACAGTCACTTTACAGGCAATACAAGGGCCCTAAATTCATATCTCTCAATAGTTACCCTGAATGTTAATGGGCTAAATGCCCCTGTCAAAAGACACAGGGTATCAGAATGGATAAAAAAACAAAACCCATCTATATGTTACCTCCAAGCAACACATTTTAAGCCCGAAGACACCTCCAGATTTAAAGTGAGGGGGTGGAAAAGAATTTACCATGCTAATGGACATCAGAAGAAAGCAGGAGTGGCAATCCTTATATCAGATCAATTAGATTTTAAGCCAAAAACTATAATAAGAGATGAGGAAGGACACTATATCATACTCAAAGGGTCTGTCCAACAAGAAGATTTAACAATTTTAATTATCTATGCCCCCAACGTGGGAGCAGCCAACTATATAAACCAATTAATAACAAAATCAAAGAAACACATCAACAACAATACAATAATAGTAGGGGACTTTAACACTCCCCTCACTAAAATGGACAGATCATCCAAGCAAAAGATCAGCAAGGAAATAAAGGCCTTAAACGACACACTGGACCAGATGGACATCACAGATATATTCAGAACATTTCATCCCAAAGCAACAGAATACACATTCTTCTCTAGTGCACATGGAACATTCTCCAGAATAGATCACATCCTCGGTCCTAAATCAGGACTCAACCGGTATCAAAAGATTGGGATCATTCCCTGCATATTTTCAGACCACAATGCTCTAAAGCTAGAACTCAACCACAAAAGGAAGTTTGAAAAGAACCAAAATACATGGAGACTAAACAGCATCCTTCTAAAGAATGAATGGGTCAACCGGGAAATTAAAGAAGAATTGAAAAAAATCATGGAAACAAATGATAATGAAAACACAACGGTTCAAAACCTGTGGGACACAACAAAGGCAGTCCTGAGAGGAAAATATATAGCGGTACAAGCCTTTCTCAAGAAACAAGAAAGGTCTCAGGTACACAACCTAACCCTACACCTAAAGGAGCTGGAGAAAGAACAAGAAAGAAACCCTAAGCCTAGCAGGAGAAAAGAAATCATAAAGATCAGAGCAGAAATCAATGAAATAGAAACCAAAAAAACAATAGAACAAATCAACGAAACTAGGAGCTGGTTCTTTGAAAGAATTAATAAAATTGATAAACCCCTGGCCCAACTTATCAAAAAGAAAAGAGAAAGGACCCAAATAAATAAAATCATGAATGAAAGAGGAGAGATCACAACTAACACCAAAGAAATACAAACAATTATCAGAACATACTATGAGCAACTCTACGGCAATAAATTTGACAATCTGGAAGAAATGGATGCATTCCTAGAAACATATAAACTACCACAACTGAACCAGGAAGAAATAGAAAGCCTGAACAGACCCATAACCAGTAAGGAGATTGAAACAGTCATTAGAAATCTCCAAACAAACAAAAGCCCAGGGCCAGACGGCATCCCGGGGGAATTCTACCAAACATTTAAAGAAGAACTAATTCCTATTCTCCTGAAACTGTTCCAATAAATAGAAATGGAAGTAAAACTTCCAAACTCATTTTATGAGGCCAGCATCACCTGGATCCCAAAACCAGGCAAGGATCCCACCAAAAAAGAGAGCTATAGACCGATATCCTTGATGAACACAGATGCGAAAATACTCAACAAAATACTAGACAATAGGATTCAACAGTACATTAAAAAGATTATTCACCACGACCAAGTGGGATTTATTCCAGGGCTGCAAGGTTGGTTCAACATCTGCAAATTAGTCAATGTGATACAACACATCAATAAAAGAAAGAACAAGAACCATATGATACTCTCAATAGATGCTGAAAAAGCATTTGACTAAGTACAGCATCCCTTCCTGATCAAAACTCTTCAAAGTGTAGGGATAGAGGGCACATACCTCAATATCATCAAAGCCATCTATGAAAAACCCACCGCAAATATCATTCTCAATGGAGAAAAACTGAAAGCTTTTCCGCTCAGGTCAGGAACACGGAAGGGATGTCCATTATCACCACTGCTATTCAACATAGTACTAGAGGTCCTAGCCTCAGCAATCAGACAACAAAAGGAAATTAAAGGCATCCAAATCGGCAAAGAAGAAGTCAAATTATCACTCTTCGCAGATGATATGATACTATATGTGGAAAACCCAAAAGACTCCACTCCAAAACTGCTAGAACTTATACAGGAATTCAGTAAAGTGTCAGGATATAAAATCAATGCACAGAAATCAGTTGCATTTCTCTACACCAACAGCAAGACAGAAGAAAGGGAAATTAAGGAGTCAATCCCATTTACAATTGCACCCAAAACCATAAGATACCTAGGAATAAACCTAACCAAAGAGACACAGAATCTATACTCAGAAAACTATAAAGTACTCATGAAAGAAATTGAGGAAGACGCAAAGAAATGGAAAAATGTTCCATGCTCCTGGATTGGAAGAATAAATATTGTGAAAATGTCTATGTTACCTAAAGCAATCTACACATTTAATGCAATTCCTATCAAAGTACCATCCATCTTTTTCAAAGAAATGGAACAAATAATGCTAAAATTTATATGGAACCAGAAAAGACCTCGAATAGCTAAAGGGATATTGAAAAAGAAATCCAACGTTGGTGGCATCACAATCCCGGACTTCAAGCTCTATTACAAAGCTGTCATCATCAAGACAGCATGGTACTGGCACAAAAACAGACCCATAGATCAATGGAACAGAATAGAGAGCCCAGAAATAGACCCTCAAAGCTATGGTCAACTCATCTTCGACAAAGCAGGAAAGAATGTCCAATGGAAAAAAGACAGCCTCTTCAATAAATGGTGCTGGGAAAATTGGACAGCCACATGCAGAAAAATGAAATTGGACCATTTCATTACACCACACACAAAAATAGACTCAAAATGGATGAAGGACCTCAATGTGCGAAAGGAATCCATCAAAATCCTTAAGGAGAACACGGGCAGCAACCTCTTCGACCTCTGCCGCAGCAACATCTTCCTAGGAACAATGCAAAAGGCAAGGGAAGCAAGGGAAAAAATGAACTATTGGGATTTCATCAAGATCAAAAGCTTTTGCACAGCAAAGGAAACAGTTAACAAAATCAAAAGACAACTGACAGAATGGGAGAAGATATTTGCAAATGACATATCAGATAAAGGACTAGTGTCCAGAATCTATAAAGAACTTAGCAAACTCAACACCCAAAGAACAAATAATCCAATCAAGAAATGGGCATAGGACATGAACAGACATTTCTGCAAAGAAGACATCCAGATGGCCAACAGACACATGAAAAAGTGCTCCATATCACTCGGCATCAGGGAAATACAAATCAAAACCACAATGAGATATCACCTCACACCAGTCAGAATGGCTAAAATCAACAAGTCAGGAAATGACAGATGCTGGCGAGGATGTGGAGAAAGGGGAACCCTCCTCCACTGTTGGTGGGAATGCAAGCTGGTGCAGCCACTCTGGAAAACAGCATGGAGGTTCCTCAAAATGTTGAAAATAGAACTGCCCTATGACCCAGCAATTGCACTATTGGGTATTTACCCTAAAGATACAAACGTAGTGATCCAAAGGGGCACGTGTACTCGAATGTTTATAGCAGCAATGTCCACAATAGCCAAACTATGGAAAGAACCTAGATATCCATCAACAGATGAATGGATCAAGAAGATGTGGTATATATACACAATGGAATACTATGCAGCCATCAAAAGAAATGAAATCTTGCCATTTGCGACAACATGGATGGAACTAGAGCGTATCATGCTTAGCGAAATAAGTCAAGCGGAGAAAGACAACTATCATATGATCTCCCTGATATGAGGAAGTGGTGATGCAACATGGGGGCTTAAGTGGGTAGAAGAAGAATAAATGAAACAAGATGGGATTGGGAGGGAGACAAACCATAAGTGACTCTTAATCTCACAAAACAAACTGAGGGTTGCTGGGGGGAGGGGGTTTGGGAGAAGGGGGTGGTATTATGGACATTGGGGAGGGTATGTGTTTTGGTGAGTGCTGTGAAGTGTGTAAACCTGGTGATTCACAGACCTGTACCCCTGGGGATAAAAATATATGTTTATAAAAAATAAAAAATTATATTAAAAAAAAAAAGGGGAAAAAGGGACAAACAATACGACACTAACCAGGCACACAAAATGTGGTGTTTGTTGAGGTCAGGTTTGAGAGACTATGTGTTTATCAAAGAGGACAAAAGATGACATTCTTTGTAGGAAATGTGGCTGAAAGAGAGGGAATGTGAGCTTTCAAGGCATGTCATATGGAATTGCTATCCATTAAATACCGACTTCCTATATCCATCAATTTAATTATAATTGTTATTTGAAACAAACTCAGACAGCGCACACACACACACACACACACACACACACACACACACAGATAAGACACACAAAGATGGGGAGGAAGTGAAGAATAGCACCTATGAAGCAAACCCAAAAGAAAATAACTGAGAAAAAAAGGATAAATTCCAAGACACATATTCACTCCAAAGGTTAGGTCAGGAAACCTACAAAATCTCAGCTCTGTAGTAGTACTAAAGCGTTTGAAGCAGTAATCAATCCCCTGTCAACACACAGATGGTGAGGTGCAAATCATTTCCTGTTCAACCCTTCTAGACATATAGGGAAGGTAATGCAATTTTCTTCTCATCAATTACACAAATAGAGGATGTCAATGAACTCTAATTTACTAGTATAAAGACCCAATTCAAATAATGACATTTTAGGAAATAAATTATATTCCATTTCAATAATTAAACATAATAAAAATATAATTCTTTCCTTTTCTCTGTCTGTCTTCACCTGCATTTGAAAGGGCCAGCTTGTTTTTGTTTTATTATTTTGTACTGTGTGGAAGCCAGCCTGTCATCCATCATCCATTTTTGACAGAGTATTCACTAATGCTTTAGTTCCATATATAACCTAGAACTCCTCCTAAGTTATGCCAGAACTTTTCAACACCCATTAGCCAGTTCCCTCATTTCCTGCATGTCTCTTTTTTTCCTTGACTCTCAGCTTGATTCCTCAGAATTCTGAGTTAATCCTGGTTTGTCTCCTTCTCTGACTTATCCCCCTTCAGTTTTTCCTTCTTTCTACTAAGGGCCGTGGTATTCCTCCTAGGGCACATATGAGAGAAGCCATAGGATATTTCCCTTTGTCTCCTTGGCCTTTTCATTTCACAAACCCAATCCTGTGGCATTCATGTCAGTGCAAGAACCAAGAGTTCATCCTCCCTAATGGTTGAGGAATACTCTGTTGCCAATATGGACCAGACCTTCTTTATCCTCTAGTCTTTGCAAGGACATTGCAGCTCATTCCTCAGTTCTGTTCAAGTGAGCCTTGCAGGCCATCGATATAGGCCATTAATTTTCCTTTGATTAAAGAGACATGGTCAACAGGGTTATACCCATTAACACAGTAGGTAGAGATAAATAATGGTAACAAGTAGTGCTGTCCATTTCTCCTCCATAAGGCTTAGCTATTATGTATAATGTCACTCTGCATCCAAAGGATGACACACCTCAAAAAGACGGGAGGATATACAAAAGGCCTTGTTGTTTCTGATATCTCTAGAAATTTCAGAAGAAATAGGAAAACTTTGCCATCTCTGGAGAAAGGTTGGCCTAAAGATCATTTTCCTGGGCAATGCTTCTAGGTATTTAGTAAAGGCATTGTCATGTCCTCACATCAAATCCAGAGATGGAAGAAGCGTGTAAACTCTAATTCAAAAGGATAAAGACCCAATTCAAAGATGGACATTTTAGGAAACCCACCCATGTCATTTCAATAAGGAAAGATAATAAACAATATAATTCTTTCCTTTTCTCCCTGTGACTTTCTTTGGTTTTGAGAGGGCCACATTGTTTTCCTCTGAATTGATGTTTTTGTTGTTGCTGTTCTGTTGAGAAATCCTGATATCATCTATCATCCGTTTTAGACAGAGTATTCACGGATTCTTCAGTTGCATGGACGTCCTAGTGCTCCTACTAATATATGCCACAACTCCTGACGACCCTATAGCAGTTCTCTTTTCTGCACCCTCAGCTGTATTCTCAGAGTCCTGAGTCAGTCCTGGTGGGTCTCCATTTCTGACATCTTGCCCTTCAGTATTCCCTTCCTTTGCTACATTACAATAACAACAAGTACCATTACCTAATAATGAAAAAGGGTCCGGTACAGGCCTCTTCATTGAGAGTTAGCTCTGATGCAGAATGTCACTCTCCTCGAAGACTTTGCAAAGGTGTTTAAGGGAAAGTCAGGTACACAGAGGCCTCATACCTTAGCCGCGAGTTTCAGAACAGTAGGAGACGAGGCCACAGTTGGAACCATATTGCAATACCCTCACCTTTTACTTCGGAAAGGGACTTTCCGTACCTTAGTTATCAATGACCCATAGGAAAAAGACGCTGAAAATTACACTCTCACCCACAGAACAACAAACTTCACGGAGAGCTGATCATATCAGCGAATCCTCAACATTTCTTGAGATATCTAGATTGTAGTGGAGAGGACACCTTGCCATCTCCGGGGATATGCTGGCCTAAGGGAAGGTATACTGAATGTCATTTTCCTTCCTATGTCTCCAGAAAGGGGAAGTTGGACATTAACCCACAAGACATCTTGAGTTCTTGATCAGGTTTAGAGGGCTCTTGATCTGCTCTTCCCGGGGCTTCCTACTTAAAGCCATAGGACACCAAGGTCATGGGAGAGGGACAGCTGCTTCAGTGAAGCCAGCATCTGCGATGTCACAAAGTTTTGAGGTCAGAGCAACCACTCCTCATTAACTCAGGCCTGATCACTACACTTGACTGGAATAGTTAAGAGTGGGCCAAGAGGACTCTTAGCCATCCCAAAAGCTGGAGCCGCCTGGGTCTCTCACCAAGGCAATTTGCGAAGCGAGTCGGTGTCACCTTCTCCATGGCTCAATTCGTAGAGTTTGGTCGTGAGTGTCAGCAGCAGCCCTCTGGACCTCAGGGAAAGGCAAGAACCCTCACTCCATCATAGCCAAGATAGGCCAAGAAACTAACAGACCGCAAGCAAAGCCTCAGGGGAGGAAATCCGAGCCCTGCACAAGTGTAAGGCCCTCCCACCCAAACACGGAGCATCTGGACAGGAGAAGGGCCACCCAAGTGAAACTCAAAGTGAATCCCCACAACCGTGCCAAAGACATGTCTGGAGTCCTCAACAGCAAGGACACGAGTAGCTCGAGCGTCTCCAGAAATGGTGCCAAAAAGGCCTCCCAATCTTCCAAAAAGACCATGCATCCAAGGCAGACTATCCACCCTAGAACCTTAGGTCCAGGACGGACTCATTTTCTTGGAGTCCACAGGAGCCAACGGAGAGCATGTTGGAAGAGACCCATAGCCCAAGTGAAGCCATCTGTAAGACTTCCGGACCCGTTTCAAGAAGACAACATGTATGTCCAAAAGGACGCATTGAAGAGGATTCGAATGTGGAAGAACCTTGAGCACTCCCTCAGGGTGGAGCAGCTACCCTCTGTGGAACTGCATGGAGGTGTGGCAGCACAAGCCAGCCTTCACCCTCTCATGACCATCCCCCAAATTTCTACATGCGATAAGCAAACAGTGCCTCTTGCGGAAGATGGGCATGTTCGAATGGAGCCCCGAGAGGATGCACAATGTGTTAAAAAGGGGTCGGTACAGCTCGACAGACAGCGGATGCTGCGGGTTGGTTAGGAGATCCAGGAAGGCAAAGAACAGGAGAATGAACAAGGGAGCTCCGTGCGAAGGTCGGGCATTTTAGAATGGTGGGAGGTTCTCTCTACCTGGCTGCCATCCATAGGAACCTATGTCCAAATTCAATAAAACATCCTTTGGCCCCAGTCAATTATTGTGCACTGTTTTTGTCTTTGTTATCTTATCCAACGTGCACAATCAAGTATTGGACAGAGAGGCAGAGAGATCCCAAACAGAGGGTGGAGCTGGACAGGGAGAAGCTTACTTGCCCCTGAGCATAGAACCTGAGAACAGAGTCAATGCCAAGACCCTGGAATCATGAGTTGATCTGAAGGCCGCCTCTGAACTGATGGAGACAACCTGGAACCCAACCTTTGACTTCTGAATACCTCCTGGTTCTAGAAAGAACCGCTGTAGTGTCATTGTTCAGAAATGCAGTGGATAAGGATTTTGGCTTGGGCTGGTGTTGCTTGAGCTATCCGGCCTGCTTTGAGAGTTGATAATCTTTTCCTCTTGAAGTCAGTGGTTGGGTTATGGACAAACTATTCTCCGATGCCGATTTGCCTAAACTGAATACCATAGGGAAAATGGCACTATGTCTGTAGGTGCTCCGCTTATGTGGAAGTTGTTGGGAGTCCTCTCTGCCTCTGATTCTGGACCACTTTCTCTGCTCCCAGGTGAGGGTCCTTTTCAGCCCCGAGTAATCCAATCTAGGATCAGCTCTCTTAGCTTTCTCTCACTCTTACTTCGCCTACAAGAGGCACCTCTTTCATTTCCTTGGAGATTCCCTAAGCTCACTAACATGTTCCATCATTCTGCTTTCGCTCTTAGAATTTGCCTCCTTATTTTCTAGGATTGTTCTTTTCGGTCCCTAATTGGATCCTCCACTTCTGCCATGTTCCCGGACTTTGCATCCAGTCTCCTGCCTATCTTCTCTTCAGGAGTTCTTTAGGTGCTTTTATCTTTATCAGTTTTATCTCTGTGCTTCGAGACTCTCTGATATCTCCTATGTTTTCTGATGTACAGCGAGTATCCAGGCCGCTGCTTCCAATCCCGCATCGGGCTTGTTCTATGTAGTGGTTTCACTCTGATGGCCTAGCCGTGCTCATTCCTTCTTCCTTTACCTGGGCATCAATTGATTCTTCCATCTTTGCGTTGGAATTCGGTTTCTGTCACCTCTCTGTATTCGTTAAACTCATTCTGTTTTCTAACCTGAGGGTAATTTCTATAGGAGGAAAGGATCCGTGAGCGACCCAGGGCTGGCCCTTCAGATTTGTTGAGTGCGTGCGTGTGGGTGTGTGTTTGAGTGTGTATGTGGCATGCATGCCATCTGCTGTTGGTGTTGTGACTGACCCTCTCCTGGAGGCAAGTCATTTGTAGTAGCTCTCCTTTCGGGCCGTTTGATGTTTTTAGGGTCCGGGCTGAATATGCTGAGGTATACATTGGTGGGCTCTGGTGTGCCTTTGAAAGGAGAAACTCCACCAACTCAACAGAATGCAGGCCTGCAGAATGCTGTGTTCAGAAGAGAACATGTGGTCAAAGCTTTCTTCTCGTCACCTATGGGAGAGTCTGTTCTCCTTGGACTTAGCATCTTCGACTGAGGAAAGCAGTCCTCCAAGTGTTCTACTGTTGGGATTTCATGTTGGCTGGCTAGGCAGCCTATGTCCTCACCTACCTGTCTGGCCAGTAGCTCTGTCTTGATGCTGCTGTAGCGAGAGCCCAAAATTTATGATGTCCACAGTGAGTCATCTCCACGAACACTGCCTTTCACGGAACCACTCCCACAACTCACCATCTTCCCACTGTGTCTCTTGGTATTGTGTCTCTCTGATCTTTGTCTCCAGGCTGTGTGCCTCTGAACGCTTGTTGGTGTCATATGCAGGAAAAAGCGGTGTTCTCTCAAGTCAATGTCTGCCAAGACTGCTGACATGAAAACTTCAGACCTGAACACTTGTGTTGTCAAGTAGTCATGCCCTTCAGACCCTCGCCGTGTCACAGTCAACGGCACAGGGAAACAGGTTCCTTGTGGGCTCCCGATGTGCCCTGCTCTCCTGTGCCTTGGTCCTCTTCATGGGATCCAGCCCTCTGATCCACAAACCAACCAAATCTCCCCTGAGCCATGTCTCCAACCTTCTCCCATCTTCTCTGCAACTTCCCATTTCTTTTGCTCTGTAGTATACCATGTAGGTTTCAGGTCAATTTCAGCCCCACTGCAGTTGTTGTGTTCATCTTCCTGTTGCCTTCATGGCTAAAGAAGCATGATGTTATTAGTCACTACTACCATCTAACTGTCTTCCATGTCACCACAAGTCGTTTTGAGAGATAAGCAAGAAGGAAATCTTCCACTTGTCTCTTATGGCAGTCTTGCAGAGAGCATTGGGCTTTGTCAACTCTATCATGCTCGGGAAGACAACAAACAGACGATTTCACTAACTCATGACAGTAAAGATACATACGAAAGAGAAAGAGTATTGGGACCCACAGTATGACTCTGTGAGGAATTCAAATGGAGTTGTTTGTTCGAAGTCAGTTTTGTGAGAACATGAGTTTCTTGAAGAGGACAAGAGATGACATTCATTGCTGGAGATTTCATGAAACCGATGGAACGTGATTTTTTAAGGCATGTCAAATTGAATTGCGACCCACAGGAGACCGAATTCCATTCTCTCGTATTTTCATAATAATTGTGATGTGCAACACACACACACACCACAACATTAACACATGCACATGCACACACACATGAACACACACAAAGAGAAGACATGCAAAAGATGGGGAGAAAGCAAGGAATCATACCAATGAAGCAACCCCAAGAAAATACCATATAGGTGAAAGGCAAATAGAATCCAAGTGAGAAGCCAATCGAAATGAGAAAGTCAACTATTACCTATCAATATTACATTCAGTACTCAGGACTAAAGTCTCCCTTCCATACAAACAGTTGGTAGGAGTGGTTGAAATTCCAAAACAAAACAAAACAAAACAAAGTTCGAAAACATTCATAAAAAAACAGCAAATATTAAACAAGCTAATCCTTCTGATGCCCATTGGAGATTTCCTTCGACTATAAGGATACTCATAGCTTGCAAGTGAAGAAATCGGGAAGACGTAGGTTATGCTACTTCCAAGGAGAAGAGAGCCAAAGTGTTTGTGCCTAAGTCAGCGAGAGTGATTTTATGCCTTCGAGAGTCAAAAGCTAAGCGGAAGGTGTTTTGTCTTGATGGAGCATCAAAACAACAGAAACCTGGAAGAATTGCCAACATATACAGCACGAACAATGCTGTATCTAAACGTTGGAGGCCTACGAACACACAGGAACGGAGATAGCGACTTTTATCCAATACTGTTGGCAACTATGAGATCCACGTTAAGCACAGGACAGATCATCTGGATGGGAAATTGCTAAGGAATAACAGATGTCCACATGGGCTCTCGAGACCACCTAAACTTTGGGGATCCATGAGAAAGTTTGCGTCTCTGAGGACACTATGATATGTTCATCCCAGCAGCAGACCTAGCTTTGTCTAACTCAGCTCATGAGCTCGAGGCCAAATCCAGTCGTAATTCATGTAAGTGAAGTCAAAACATATCCTGTGCACTTATGATACGAAAATATGAAACCAGGAAGATATCACTTTCAAACTGGAAATACAGCCAGACACTAAAAGTTGGAAAACACAACACACTCACGAACAAGCAATGGATGCAAGAAAGAAAATCCAAGGGAAAGCAGAAAGAGCCTAGAACGAAAAATTCTAAGAAACTTCGAGGATGATCCCAAAACATTATATGTGGAAACCATATAGGGATAAATGCATGCATTTCCAAAATTTAAAAACACCGAAATAAAGCCAACTAAAATGATGACTGAAGGAACAAGATGAATAAAAAACTGAACAAAGGTAACAATAAAATGGAAATCATATATGTGATTATCAAAATTAAGGAAATACAAACAAACCAGTAGGAAAAAAATCAGGAGATCTCACACTTGAGTTTTGACAACACAAACGACCCGCAGAAGCCACTACTGGGATAACAAGCACACAGCTGCAAGGATGAAACCACATGACAACTGCTAGCAAGGAAAAAAGAATGACCGAAGAGGCAAATCCACATATTTATGCTAGCAAATCTAAGAACTGAGAGAAAAGGATAAATTCGCAGACACATAGAAGCTTCCAAGATTAGATCAGGAAACCTAAAAATTCTCAGCTCTCTAGTAGAGACGGAAACATTTGAAGCAGTAATACAACCCCTGCCAACACACAGTAGGCCAAGTCAAGTCATTTTCCTGGGCCATTCTTCTAGGTATTTAGTGAAGGCATTGTGAGGTCCACTCATCAAATCGAGAGATGGAAGAAGCGGGTAAACACTAATTCACAAGGATAAAGACCCAATTCAAAGACGGACATTTTAGGAAACCCACCCATGTCATTTCAATAAGGAAAGATAATAAACAATCTAATTCTTTCCTGTTCTCGCTGTGACTTCCTTTGGTTTTGAGAGGGCCTCATTGCTTTCTCTGAATTGATGTTGTTGTTGTTGCTGTTCTGTTGAGAAAGCCTGCCTAAAATCCATCATCCGTTTTTGACAGAGTATTCACGGATGCTTTAGTTGCATGGACATACTGATGCTCCTACTAATATATGCGACAACTCCTGACCACCCATTAAGCAGTTCTCTTTTGGGTAAACCTCAGCTTGATTCTCAGAGTCCTGAGTCACTCCTAATGGGTCTCCTTCTCTGACTTCTTGCCCTTCAGTATTGCCTTCCTTTACTAAGGGCCAAGGTATTCCTCACGAGGCACATATTCTGGGAAGCCATATGGTATTTCCCCTTGTCTGCTTGCCTTTTCCATTTCCCATCAGCAGGGTATGGGACATTCATGTCAACGTAAGTCCAGGGGTTCATCACATCGGCGGCAGAGGAATACTGTGTTGCAGAAATAGACCCAAACTTCCTGATCCACTAGTCCGTGAAAGGGCATTGCGGCTCATTCCAGAAGACTGCTCGATTGGGCCTTGCAAGCCGTCGTTAGAGGCCGTCCCTTTCCTTCTGACTAAAGAGACTTGGTCAACACGTCTATACCCGTTACCACAACAAGTACAGTTAACTAATAATGACAACGGATTCGATCCAAGCCTCTTCATTGAGAGTTAGCTCTGATGCAGAAGGTCACTCTCCTCGAAGACTTTGCAAAGGTGTTTAAGGGAAAGCCAGGTAGACAGAGGCCTCATCCCTTAGCCGCGTGTTTCCGAACACTAAGAGACGTGGCCACAGATGGAACCATATTGCGATGCCCTCACCTTTTACCTCGGAATGGGACTTTCCGTACATTAGTCATCATTGACCCATAGGCAATAGACACTGACAAGGTACGCTCTCCCCCACAAACCCCACGGAGAGCTGCTCATCCCCGTGAGGCCACACCTTTTCTGGATAAATCTAGAAATTGTAGTGGAAAAGGGGATATGTTAGCCTAAAGGAAGGTATACTGAATGTCATTTTCCTTCCTCCATGTCTCCAGAAAGGGGAAGTTGGACATTAACCCACAAGACATCTTGAGTTCTTGATCAGGTTCAGAGGACTCTTGTTCTGTCCTTCCCGGGGCTTCCTACTTAAAGCCATAGGACACCAAGGTCATGGGAGATGGACAGCTGCTTCTGTGAAGCCAGCATCTGTGATGTCAGAAAGCTTTGAGGTCATAGCAAGCACTCCTCATCAACCCAGGCCTGATCACTCCACTTGACTGGAGTAGTCATGGGTGGGCCAAGAGGACCCCAAGCCATCCCAAACCGCTGGAGCCGCCTCGGTCTCTCACCAAGGCAGTTTGCAAAGCGAGTCGGTGTCACCTTCTCCATGGCTCAATTCGTAGTGTTTGGTCGTGAGTGTTAGCACCAGCTCTCTGGACCTCAGAGAAAGGCAAGGAACCCTTACTCCATCTTAGCCAAGACAGGCCAAGAAACTAACAGACCTCAAGCAAAGCCTCAGGGGAGGAAATCAGAGCCCTGCACAAGTGTAAGGCCCTCCCACACAAACACGGAGCATCTGAACAAGAAAAGGGACACCCAAGGGAAACTCAAAGTGAATCCCGACAACCGTGCCAAAGACATGTCTTCAGTTCTCCACAGCAAGGACACGAGTACCTCGAGCGTCTCCAGAAACGGTGCCAAAAAGGCCTCCAATCTTCCAAAAAGACCATGCATCCAAGGCAGACTATCCACCCTAGAACCTTAGGTCCAGGACGGACTCATTTTCTTGGAGTCCACAGGAGCCAACGGAGAGCATGTTGGAAGAGACCCATAGCCCAAGTGAAGCCATCTGTAAGAATTCCGGACCCGTTTCAGAAAGACAACATGTATGTCCAAAAGGACACATTGAAGAGCATTCGAATGTGGAAAATCCTTGAGCACTCCCTCAGGATGGAGAAGCTACCCTCTGTGGAACTGCATGGAGGTGTGGCAGCACAAGCCAGCCTTCACCCTCTCATGACCATCCCCCAAATGGTTACATGCGATAAGAAAACAGTGCCTCCTGCGGAAGTTGGGCATGTTTGAATGGAGCCCCGAGAGGATGCACAATGTGTTAACAGGGGGTCAGTACAGCGCGACAGACAGCAGATGCTGCAGGTTGGTGAGGAGATCCAGGAAGGCAAAGAACAGGAGAATGAACAAGGGAGCTCCGTGCGAAGGTCGGGCATTTTAGGATGGTGGGAGGTTCTCTGTACCTGGCTGCCCTCCATAGGTACCTTGGTCCAAATTCAATAAAACATCCTTTGGCCCCAGTCAATTATTGTGCACTGTTTTTGTCTTTGTTATCTTATCCAACGTGCACAATCACGTACTGGACAGAGGGGCAGATAGATCCCAATCAGGGGGTGGAGCTGGAGAGGGAGAAGCTTACTTGCCCCTGAGCAGAGAACCTGAGAAAACAGTCAATGCCAAGACCCTGGAATCATGAGTTGATCTGAAGGCCGCCTCTGAACTGATGGAGACAACCTGGGACCCAACCTTTGGCTTCTGAATACCTCCTGGTTCTAGATAGAACGGCTGTTCTGTCATTGTTCAGAAATGCAGGGGATAAAGATTTTGGCTTGGGCTGATGTTGCTTGAGCTATCCGGTCTGCTTCGCGAGCTGGTATAGCTTTTCCTCTTGAAGCTAGTGATTGGGCTATGGACAAGCTATTTTCCGATGCCTATTTGCCTAAACTGAATACCTCCATGCCTAGGTTTCCCAGGGGGAATGGCACTATGTCTTTAGGTGCTCCGCTTCTGTGGAAGTTGTTGGGAGTCCTCTCTGCCTCTGATTCTGGACCACTTTCTCTCCTCCCAGCTGAGGTTCCTTTTCAGCCCCGAGTAATCCAATCTAGGATCAGCTCTCTTAGCTTTCTCTCACTCTTACTTCGCCTACAAGTAGCACCTCTTTCATTTCCTTGGAGATTCCCTAAGCTCACTATCATGTTCCATCATTCTGCCTTCGCTCTTAGAATTTGCCTCCTTATTTTCTAGGCTTGTTCTTTTCGGTCCCTAATTGGATCCTCCACTTCTGCCATGTTCCCGGACTTTGCATCCAGTCTCCTGCCAATCTTCTCTTCAGGAGTTCTTTAGGTGATTTTATCTTTATCAGTTTTATCTCTCTGGTTCCAGACTCTCTGATATCTCCTATGTTTTCTGATGTATAGCGAGTATCCAGGCCGCTGCTTCCAATCCCGCATTGGGTTTGTTCTATGTAGTGGTTTCACTCTGATGGCCTAGCCGTGCTCATTCCTTCTTCCTTTACCTGGGCATCAATTGATTCTTCCATCTTTGCGTTGGAATTCGGTTTCTGTCACCTCTCTGTATTCGTTAAACTCATTCTGTTTTCTACCTGAGAGTAATTTCTTTAGGAGGAAAGTATCCGTGAGTAACCCAGGGCTGGCCCTTTCTGATTTGTTAGTGTGTGCGTGCGTGTGTGTGTTTGTGTGTGTATGTGGCATGAATGCCATCTGCTGTTGGTGTTGTGACTGACCCTGTCCTGGAGGTAAGTCATTTGTAGTAGCTCTACTTTCGGGCCGTTTGATGTTTATAGTGTCCAGGCTGAATATGCTGAGGTATACATTGGTGGGCTCTGGTGTGCCTGTGAAAGGAGAAGCTCCACCAACTCAAATGAATGCAGGCCTGCAGAATGCTGTGTTCAGAAGAGAACATGTGGTCAAAGCTTTCTTCTCGTCACCTATGGGAGAGTCTGTTCTCCTTGGACTTAACATCTTCGACTGAGGAAAGCAGTCCTCCAAGTGTTCCACTGTTGGGATTTCATGTTGGCTGGCTAGGCAGCCTATGTCCTCACCTACCTGTCTGGCCAGTAGCTCTGTCTTGATGCTGCTGTAGCGAGAGCCCAAAATTGATGATGTCCACATTGAGTCATCTCCACTAACACTGCCTTTCACGGAACCACTCCCACAACTTACCATCTTCAAACTGCGTCTCTTGGTATTGTGTCTCTCTGATCATTGTCTCCAGGCTGTGTGCTCCTGGTCGCTTGTTGGTGTCATGTGCAGGAAAAAGATGGTGTTCTTTCAAGTCTATGTCTGCCAAGCCTGCTGACATGAAAACTTCAGACCTGAACACTTGTGTTGTCAAGTAGTCATGCCCTTCAGACCCTCGCCGTGTCACAGTCACCGGCACAGGGAAACAGGTTCCTCGTGGGTTCCCAATGTGCCCTGCTCTCCTGTGCCTTGGTCCTCTTCATGGGCTCCAGCCCTCGATCCACAAACCAACCAAATCTCCCCTGAGCCATGTCTCCAACCTTCTCCCATCATCTCTGCTACTCCTCTTCTCTTTCGCTCTGGAGTTTACCTTGTAGTTTTCAGGTTAATTTCCACCCCACTGCAGTTGTTGTGTTCATCTTCCTGTTGCCTTCATGGCTAAAGAAGCATGCGGTTATTAGTCACTACTACCATCTCACTGTCTTCCATGTCACCACAAGTCGTACTGAGAGATAAGAAAGAAGGAATTCTTCCACTTGTCTCTTATGGCAGTCTTGCAGAGAGCATTGGGCTTTGTCACCTCTATCATGCTCGGGAAGACAACAAACAGACGATTTCACTAACTCATGACAGTAAAGATACATACGAAAGAGAAAGAGTATTGGGACCCACAGTATGACTCTGTGAGGAATTCAAATGGAGTTGTTTGTTCGAAGTCAGTTTTGTGAGAACATGAGTTTCTTGAAGAGGACAAGAGATGACATTCATTGCTGGAGATTTCATGAAACCGATGGAACGTGATTTTTTAAGGCATGTCAAATTGAATTGCGACCCACAGGAGACCGAATTCCATTCTCTCGTATTTTCATAATAATTGTGATGTGCAACACACACACACACCACAACATTAACACATGCACATGCACACACACATGAACACACACAAAGAGAAGACATGCAAAAGATGGGGAGAAAGCAAGGAATCATACCAATGAAGCAACCCCAAGAAAATACCATATAGGTGAAAGGCAAATAGAATCCAAGTGAGAAGCCAATCGAAATGAGAAAGTCAACTATTACCTATCAATATTACATTCAGTACTCAGGACTAAAGTCTCCCTTCCATACAAACAGTTGGTAGGAGTGGTTGAAATTCCAAAACAAAACAAAACAAAACAAAGTTCAAAAACATTCATAAAAAAACAGCAAATATTAAACAAGCTAATCCTTCTGATGCCCATTGGAGATTTCCTTCGACTATAAGGATACTCATAGCTTGCAAGTGAAGAAATCGGGAAGACGTAGGTTATGCTACTTCCAAGGAGAAGAGAGCCAAAGTGTTTGTGCCTAAGTCAGCGAGAGTGATTTTATGCCTTCGAGAGTCAAAAGCTAAGCGGAAGGTGTTTTGTCTTGATGGAGCATCAGAACAACAGATACCTGGAAAAATTGCCAACATATACAGCACGAACAACGCTGTATCTAAAGGTTGGAAGCCTATGAACACACAGGAACGGAGATGGCGACTTTTATCCAATACTGTTGGCAACTATGAGATCCACGTTAAGCACAGGACAGATCATCTGATGGGAAATTGCTAAGGAATAACAGATGACCACAAGGGCTCTCGAGACCACCTGAACTTTGGGGATCCATGAGAAAGATTGCGTCTCTGAGGACATTATGATATGTTCGTCCCAGCAGCAGACCTTGCTTTGTCTATCTCAGCTCATGAGCTCGAGGCCAAATCCAGTCGTAATTCATGGAAGTGAAGTCAAAACCTATCCTGTGCACTATGATCATGAAAATATGAAACCAGGAAGGTATCACTTTCAAATTGGAAATACAGCCAGACACTAAAAGTTGGAAAACACAAAACACTCACGAACTAGCAATGGATGCAAGAAAGAAAATCCAAAGGAAAAGCAGAAAGAGCCATGAACGAAGGAATTCTAAGAAACTTCGAGGATGATGCCAAAACATTTTATGGGGAAACCATATAGGGATAAATGCATGCATTTCCAAAATTTTAAAACATCGAGAATAAAGCCAACTAAAATGATGACTGAAGGAACAAGATGAAGAAAAACCGAACTCCAAAGTAACAGAAAAATTGAAATCATATATGTGTTTATCAAAATTAAGGAAATACAAACAAACCAGTAGGATAAAAATCAGGAGATCTCACACTTGAGTTTTGACAACACGAACAACCCGCAGAAGCCACTACTGGGATAAAACAGGGAGACAAGCACACAGCTGCAAGGATGAAACCACATGACAACTGCTAGCAAGGAAAAAAGAATGACCGAAGAGGCACATCCACACATTTATGCTAGCAAATCTAAGAACTGAGAGAAAAGGATAAAATCGCAGACACATAGAAGCTTCCAAGATTAGATCAGGAAACCTAAAAATTCTCAGCTCTCTAGTAGAGACGGAAGCATTTGAAGCAGTAATACAACCCCTGCCAACACACAGTAGGCCAAGTCAAGTCATTTTCCTGGGCCATTCCGCTAGGTATTTAGTGAAGGCATTGTGAGGTCCACTCATCAAATCGAGAGATGGAAGAAGCGGGTAAACTCTAATTCACAAGGATAAAGACCCAATTCAAAGAAGGACATTTTAGAAAACCCACCCATGCCATTTCAATAAGGAAAGATAATAAACAATCTAATTCTTTCCTGTTCTCGCTGTGACTTCCTTTGGTTTTGAGAGGGCCTCATTGCTTTCTCTGAATTGATGTTGTTGTTGTTGCTGTTCTGTTGAGGAAGCCTGCCTAACATACATCATCAGTTTTTGACAGAGTATTCACGGATGCTTTAGTTGCATGGACGTACTGGTGCTCCTCCTAATATATGCGATAACTCCTGACCCCCCATTAAGCAGTTCTCTTTTGGGTAACCCTCAGCTTGATTCTCAGAATCCTGAGTCACTCCTGATGGGTCTCCTTCTCTGACTTCTTGCCCTTCAGTATTGCCTTCCTTTACTAAAGGCCAAGGTATTCCTCCCGAAGCACATATTCTGGGAAGCCATATGGTATTTCCCTTTGTCTGCTTGCCTTTGTCCATTTCCCATCAGCAGGGCATGGGACATTCATGTCAACGTAAGTCCAGGGGTTCATCACATCGGCGGCAGAGGAATACTGTGTTGCTGAAATGGACCCAAACTTCCTGATCCACTAGTCCTTGCAAGGGCATTGCGGCTCATTCCAGAGGACTGCTCGATTGGGCCTTGCAAGCTGTCGTTAGAGGCCGTCCCTTTCCTTCTGACTAAAGAGACTTGGTCAACACGTCTATACCCGTGACCACAACAAGTACAGTTAACTAATAATGACAACGGATTCGATCCAAGCCTCTTCATTGAGAGTTAGCTCTGATGCAGAAGGTCACTCTCCTCGAAGACTTTGCAAAGGTGTTTAAGGGAAAGCCAGGTAGACAGAGGCCGCATCCCTTAGCCGCGTGTTTCCGAACACTAAGAGACGTGGCCACAGATGGAACCATATTGCGATGCCCTCACCTTTTACCTCGGAATGGGACTTTCCGTACATTAGTCATCATTGACCCATAGGCAATAGACACTGACAAGGTACGCTCTCCCCCACAAACCCCACGGAGAGCTGCTCATCCCCGTGAGGCCACACCTTTTCTGGATAATTCTAGAAATTGTAGTGGAAAAGGACACCTTGCCATCTCCGGGGATATGTTGGCCTAAAGGAAGGTATACTGAATGTCATTTTCCTTCCTCCATGTCTCCAGAAAGGGGAAGTTGGACATTAACCCACAAGACATCCTGAGTTCTCGATCAGGTTCAGAGGGCTCTTCTTCTGTCCTCCCATGGGCTTCCTACTTAAAGCCATAGGACACCAAGGTCATGGGAGAGGAACAGCTGCTTCTGTGAAGCCAGCTTCTGTGATGTCACAAAGCTCTGAGGTCATAGCAACCACTCCTCATCAACCCAGGCCTGAACACTACACTTGACTGGAGTAGTCATGGGCGGCCAAGAGGACTCCAAGCCATCCCAAACCACTGGAGCCGCCCCGGTCTCTCACCAAGGCAGTTTGCGAAGCGAGTCGGTGTCACCTTCTCCATGGCTCAATTCGTAGTGTTTGGTCGTGAGTGTCAGCACCAGCCCTCTGAACCTCAGAGAAAGGCAAGGAACCCTCACTCCATCTTAGCCAAGACAGGCCAAGAAACTAACAGACCACAAGCAAAGCCTCAGGGGAGGAAATCCAGGACCTGCAGAAGTGTAAGGCCCTCCCACACAAACACGGAGCATCTGAAAAAGAAAAGGGACACACAAGGGAAACTCAAAGTGAATCCCCACAACCGTGCCAAAGTCATGTGTGGAGTTCTCCACAGCAAGGACACGAGTACCTCGAGCGTCTACAGAAACGGTGCCAAAAAGGCCTCCCAATCTTCCAAAAAGACCATGCATCCAAGGCAGACTATGCACCCTAGAACCTTAGGTCCAGGACGGACTCATGTCCTTGGAGTCCACAGGAGCCAACGGAGAGCATGTTGGAAGAGACCCATAGCCCAAGTGAAGCCATCTGTAAAAATTCCGGACCCGTTTCAGGAAGACAACATGTATGTCCAAAAGGACGCATTGAAGAGGATTCGAATGTGGAAAAACCTTGAGCACTCCCTCAGGATGAAGAAGCTACCCTCTGTGGAACTGCATGGAGGTGTGGCAGCACAAGCCAGCCTTCACCCTCTCATGACCATCCCCCAAATGGTTACATGCGATAAGAAAACAGTGCCTCTTGCGGAAGATGGGCATGTTCGAATGGAGCCCTGAGAGGATGCACAATATGTGAACAGGGGGTCAGTACAGCGCGACAGACAGCAGATGCTGCAGGTTGGTGAGGAGATCCAGGAAGGCAAAGAACAGGAGAATGAACAAGGGAGCTCCGTGCGAAGGTCGGGCATTTTAGGATGGTGGGAGGTTCTCTGTACCTGGCTGCCCTCCATAGGTACCTTGGTCCAAATTCAATAAAACATCCTTTGGCCCCAGTCAATTATTGTGCACTGCTTTTGTCTTTGTTATCTTATCCAACGTGCACAATCACGTATTGGACAGAGAGGCAGAGAGATCCCAATCAGGGGGTGGAGCTGGAGAGGGAGAAGCTTACTTGCCCCTGAGCAGAGAACCTGAGAAAACAGTCAATGCCAAAACCCTGGAATCATGAGTAGATCTGAAGGCCGCCTCTGAACTGATGGAGACACCCGGGACCAACCTGTGGCTTTCGAATACCTCCTGGTTCTAGATAGAACGGCTGTTCTGTCATTGTTCAGAAATGCAGGGGATAAGGATTTTGGCTTGGGCTGGTGTTGCTTGAGCTATCTGGCCTGCTTCGAGAGCTGGTATAGCTTTTCCTCTTGAAGCTAGTGATTGGGCTATGGACAAGCTATTTTCCGATGCCTATTTGCCTTAACTGAATACCTCCATGCCTAGATTTCCCAGGGGGAATGGCACTATGTCTTTAGGTGCTCCGCTTCTGTGGAAGTTGTTGGGAGTCCTCTCTGCCTCTGATTCTGGACCACTTTCTCTCCTCCCAGCTGAGGTTCCTTTTCAGCCCCAAGTTCTCTGTAATCTAGGATCAGCTCTCTTAGCTTTCTCTCACTTTTACTTCGCCTACAAGAGGCACCTCTTTCATTTCCTTGGAGATTCCCTAAGCTCACTATCATGTTCCATCATTCTGCCTTCGCTCTTAGAATTTGCCTCCTTAATTTCTAGGCTTGTCTTTTCGGTCCCTAATTGGATCCTCCACTTCTGCCATGTTCCCGGACTTTGCATCCAGTCTCCTGCCAATCTTCTCTTCAGGAGTTCTTTAGGTGATTTTATCTTTATCAGTTTTATCTCTCTGGTTCCAGACTCTCTGATATCTCCTATGTTTTCTGATGTACAGCAATTATCCAGGCCGCTGCTTCCAATCCCGCATCGGGCTTGTTCTATGTAGTGGTTTCACTCTGATGGCCTAGCCGTGATCATTCCTTCTTCCTTTACCTGGGCATCAATTGATTCTTCCATCTTTGCGTTGGATCTAGGTTTCTGTCACCTCTCTGTATTCGTTAAACTCATTCTGTTTTCTAACCTGAGGGTAATTTATATAGGAGGAAAGGTTCCGTGAGTGACCCAGGGCTGGCCCTTTCATATTTGTTGAGTGTGTTTGTGTCTGTGTGTGTTTGAGTGTGTATGTGGCATGCATGCCATCTGCTGTTGGTGTTGTGACTGACCCTGTCCTGGAGGCAAGTCATTTGTAGTAGCTCTCCTTTCGGGCCGTTTGATGTTTTTTAGGGTCCAGGCTGAATATGCTGAGGTTTACATTGTGGGCTCTGGTGTGCCTGTGAAAGGAGAAACTCCACCAACTCAACAGAACGCAGGCCTGCAGAATGCTGTGTTCAGAAGAGAACATGTGGTCAAAGCTTTCTTCTCGTCACCTATGGGAGAGTCTGTTCTCCTTGGACTTAGCATCTTTGACTGAGGAAAGCAGTCCTCCAAGTGTTCCACTGTTGGGATTTCATGTTGGCTGGCTAGGCAGCCTATGTCCTCACCTACCTGTCTGGCCAGTAGCTCTGTCTTGATGCTGCTGTAGCGAGAGCCCAAAATTGATGATGTCCACATTGAGTCATCTCCATGAACACTGCCTTTCACGGAACCACTCCCATAACTCACCATCTTCCCACTGCGTCTCTTGGTATTGTGACTCTCTGATCATTGTCACCAGGCTGTGTGCTCCTGGTCGCTTGTTGGTGTCATATGCAGGAAAAAAGATGGTGTTCTTTCAAGTCAATGTCTGCCAAGCCTGCTGACATGAAAACTTCAGCCCTGAACACTTGTGTTGTCAAGTAGTCGTGCCCTTCAGACCCTTGCCGTGTCACAGTCACTGGCACAGGTAAACAGGTTCCTTGTGGGTTCCCGATGTGCCCTGCTCTCCTGTGCCTTGGTTCTCTTCATGGGGTCCAGCCCTCTGATCCACAAACCAACCAAATCTCCCCTGAGCCATGTCTCCAACCTTCTCCCATCATCTCTGCTACTCCTCTTCTCTTTCGCTCTGGAGTTTACCTTGTAGGTTTCAGGTCAATTTCCACCCCACTGCAGTTGTTGTGTTCATCTTCCTGTTGCCTTCATGGCTAAAGAAGCATGAGGTTATTAGTCACTGCTACCATCTCACTGTCTTCCATGTCACCACAAGTCGTACTGAGAGATAATAAAGAAGGAATTCTTCCACTTGTCTCTTATGGCAGTCTTGCAGAGAGCATTGGGCTTTGTCACCTCTATCATGCTCGGGAAGACAACAAACACACGATTTTACTAACTCATGACAGTCAAGATACATACGAAAGAGAAAGAGTATTGGGACCCACAGTATGACTCTGTGAGGAATTCAAATGGTGTTGTTTGTTAGAAGTCAGTTTTGTGAGAACATGAGTTTCTGGAAGAGGACAAGACGTGACATTCATTGCAGGAGATTTCATGAAACCGATGGAATGAGAGTTTTTAAGGCATGTCAAATTGAATTGCGACCCACAGGAGACCGAATTCCATTCACTCGTATTTTCATAATAATTGTGATGTGCAACACACACACACACCACACAACATTAACACATGCACATGCACACACACATGAATACACACAAAGAGAAGACATGCAAAAGATGGGGAGAAAGCAAGGAATCGTACCAATGAAGCAACCCCAAGAAAATACCATATAGGTGAAAGGCAAATAGAATCCAAGTGAGAAGCCAATCGAAATGAGAAAGTCAACTATTACCTATCAATATTACATTCAGTACTCAGGACTAAAGTCTCCCTTCCATACAAACAGTTGGTTGAGTGGTTGAAATTCCAAAACAAAACAAAACAAAACAAAGTTCAAAAACATTCATAAAAAAACAGCAAATATTAAACAAGCTAATCCTTCTGATGCCCATTGGAGATTTCCTTCGACTATAAGGATACTCATAGCTTGCAAGTGAGGAAATCGGGAAGACGTAGGTTATGCTACTTCCAAGGAGAAGAGAACCAAAGTGTTTGTGCCTAAGTCAGCGAGAGTGATTTTATGCCTTCGAGAGTCAAAAGCTAAGCGGAAGGTGTTTTGTCTTGATGGAGCATCAGAACAACAGATACCTGGAAAAATTGCCAACATATACAGCACGAACAACGCTGTATCTAAAGGTTGGAAGCCTATGAACACACAGGAACGGAGATGGCGACTTTTATCCAATACTGTTGGCAACTATGAGATCCACGTTAAGCACAGGACAGATCATCTGGATGAAAAGGTGCTAAGGAATAACAGATGTCCACATGGGCTCTCGAGACCACCTGAACTTTGGGGATCCATGAGAAAGATTGCGTCTCTGAGGACATTATGATATGTTCGTCCCAAACAGCAGACCTTGCTTTGTCTATCTCAGCTCATGAGCTCGAGGCCAAATCCAGTCGTAATTCATGTAAGTGAAGTCAAAACCTATCCTGTGCAGTTATGATCACGAAAATATGAAACCAGGAAGATATCACTTTCAAATTGGAAATACAGCCAGACACTAAAAGTTGGAAAACACAACACACTCATGAACTAGCAATGGATGCAAGAAAGAAAATCCAAAGGAAAAGCAGAAAGAGCCATGAACGAAGGAATCCTAAGAAACTTCGAGGATGATGCCAAAACATTTTATGGGGAAACCATATAGGGATAAATGCATTTATTTCCAAAATTTAAAAACACCAAGAATAAAGCCAACTAAAATGATGACTGAAGGAACAAGATGAAGAAAAACCGAACTCCAAAGGTAACAGAAAAATTGAAATCAATATGTGATTGTCAAAATTAAGGAAATACAAACAAACCAGTATGAAAAATTCAGGAGATCTCACACTTGAGTTTTGACAACACGAACAACCCGCAGAAGCCACTACTGGGATAAAACAGGGAGACAAGCACACAGCTGCAAGGATGAAACCACATGACAACTGCTAGCAAGGAAAAAAGAATGACCGAAGAGGCACATCCACACATTTATGCTAGCAAATCTAAGAACTGAGAGAAAAGGATAAATTCGCAGACTCATAGAAGCTTCCAAGATTAGATCAGGAAACCTAAAAAATCTCAGCTCTCTAGTAGAGACGGAAGCATTTGAAGCAGTAATACAACCCCTGCCAACACACAGTAGGCCAAGTCAAGTCATTTTCCTGGGCCATTCCTCTAGGTATTTAGTGAAGGCATTGTGAGGTCCACTCATCAAATCGAGAGATGGAAGAAGCGGGTAAACTCTAATTCACAAGGATAAAGACCCAATTCAAAGAAGGACATTTTAGGAAACCCACCCATGTCATTTCAATAAGGAAAGATAATAAACAATCTAATTCTTTCCTGTTCTCGCTGTGACTTCCTTTGGTTTTGAGAGGGCCTCATTGCTTTCTCTGAATTGATGTTGTTGTTGTTGCTGTTCTGTTGAGAAAGCCTGCCTATTATCCATCATCCGTTTTTGACAGAGTATTCACGGATGCTTTAGTTGCATGGACATACTGGTGCTCCTCCTAATATTTGCGACAACTCCTGACCACCCATTAAGCAGTTCTCTTTTCGGTAAACCTCAGCTTCATTCTCAGAGTCCTGAGTCACTCCTGATGGGTCTCCTTCTCTGACTTCTTGCCCTTCAGTATTGCCTTCCTTTACTAAGGGCCAAGGTATTCCTCCCGAGGCACATATTCTGGGAAGCCATATGGTATTTCCCTTTGTCTGCTTGCCTTTTCCATTTCCCATCTGCAGGGCATGGGACATTCATGTCAACGTAAGTCCAGGGGTTCATCACATAGGCGGCAGAGGAATACTGTGTTGCTGAAATGGACCCAAACTTCCTGATCCACTAGTCCGTGCAAGGGCATTGCTGCTCATTCCAGAGGACTGCTCGATTGGGCCTTGCAAGCTGTCCTTAGAGGCCGTCCCTTTTCTTCTGACTAAAGAGACTTGGTCAACACGTCTATACCCGTTACCACAACAAGTACAGTTAACTAATAATGACAACGGATTCGATCCAAGCCTCTTCATTGAGATTTAGCTCTGATGCAGAATGTCACTCTCCTCGAAGACTTTGCAAAGGTGTTTAAGGGAAAGCCAGGTAGACAGAGGCCTCATCCCTTAGCCGCGTGTTTCCGAACACTAGGAGACGTGGCCACAGACGGAACCATATTGCGATGCCCTTACCTTTTACCTCGGAAAGGGACTTTCCGTACATTAGTCATCACTGACCCATAGGCAGTAGACACTGACAAGGTACGCTCTCCCCCACAAACCCCACGGAGTGCTGCTCATCGCCGCAAGGCCACACCTTTTCTGGATAAATCTAGAAATTGTAGTGGAAAAGGACACCTTGCCGTCTCCGGGGATATGTTGGCTTAAAGGAAGGTATACTGAATGTCATTTTCCTTCCTCCATGTCTCCAGAAAGGGAAAGTTGGACATGAACCCACAAGACATCCTGAGTTCTCGATCAGGTTCAGAGGGCTCTTGTTCTGTCCTTCCCGGGGCTTCCTACTTAAAGCCATAGGACACCAAGTTCATGGGAGAGGGACAGCTGCTTCTGTGAAGCCAGCATCTGTGATGTCACAAAGCTCTGAGGTCATAGCAACCACTCCTCATCAACCCAGGCCTGATCACTACACTTGACTGGAGTAGTCATGGGTGGGCCAAGAGGACCTAAAGCCATTCCAAACCGCTGGAGCCGCCTCGGTCTCTCACCAAGGCAATTTGCGAAGCGAGTCGGTGTCACCTTCTCCATGGCTCAATTCGTAGTGTTTGGTCGTGAGTGTCAGCACCAGCCCTCTGGACCTCAGAGAAAGGCAAGAAACCCTCTCTCCATCTTAGCCACAAAAAGCCAAGAACTAACAGACCACAAGCAAAGCCTCAGGGGAGGAAATCTGAGCCCTGCACAAGTGTAAAGACCTCCCACCCAAACACGGAGCATCTGAAAAGGAAAAGGGCCACCCAAGGGAAGCTCTAAGTGAATCCCGACAACCGTGCCAAAGACATGTTTGGAGTCCTCGACAGCAAGGACACAAGTACCTCGAGCGTTTCCAGAAACGGTGCCAACAAGGCCTCCAATCTTCCAAAAAGTCCATGCATCCAAGGCAGACTCTACACGCTAGAAACTTAGGTCCAGGACGGACTCATGTTCTTGGAGTCCTCATGAGTCAACGGAGAGCATGTTGGAAGAGACCCATAGCTCAAGTGAAGCCATCTGTAAGAATTCCGGACCAGTTTCAGGGAAGACAACATGTATGTCCAAAAGGACGCATTGAAGAGGATTTGATGTGGAAGAACCTTGAGCACTCCCTCAGGGTGGAGCAGCTACCCTCTGTGGAACTGCATGGAGGTGTGGCAGCACAAGCCAGCCTTCACCCTCTCATGACCATCCCCCAAATTTCTACATGCGATAAGAAAACAGTGCCTCTTGTGGAAGATGGGCATGTTTGAATGTAGCCCCTAGAGGATGCACAATGTGTTAACAAGGGGTCAGTACAGCGCGACAGACAGCGGATGCTGCAGGTTGGTGAGGAGATCCAGGAAGGCAAAGAACAGGAGAATGAACAAGGGAGCTCTGAGCGAAGGTCGGGCATTTTAGGATGGTGGGAAGTTCTCTGTACCTGGCTGCCCTCCATAGGAACATAGGTCCAAATTCAATAAAACATCCTTTGGCCCCAGTCAATTATTGTGCACTGTTTTTGTCTTTGTTATCTTATCCAAAGTGCACATGCACGTATTGGACAGAGAGGCAGAGAGTTCCCAATCAGGGGTTGGAGCTGGAGAGGGAGAAGCTTACTTGCCCCTGAGCAGAGAACCTGAGAAAACAGTCAATGCCAAGACCCTGGAATCATGAGTTGATCTGAAGGCCGCCTCTGAACTGATGGAGACAACCCGGGACCCAACCTTTGACTTCTGAATACCTCCTGGTTCTAGATAGAACCACTGTTCTGTCATAATTCAGAAATGCAGAGGATAAGGATTTTGGCTTGGGCTGGTGTTGCTTGAGCTATCCGGCCTGCTCGAGAGTTGGTATAGCTTTTCCTCTTGAAGTCAGTGATTGGGCTATGGACAAACTATTCTCCGATGCATATTTGCTGAAACAGTATACCTCCATGCCTAGATTTCCCAGGGGAATGGCACTATGTCTTTAGGTGCTCAGCTTCTGTGGAAGGTGTTGGGAGTCCTCTGTGCCTCTGATTCTGGACCACTTTCTCTGCTCCCAGCTGAGGGTCCTTTTCAGCCCGAGTTATCCAATCTAGGATCATCTCTCTTAACTTTCTCTCACTCTAACTTCGTGTACAAGAGGCACCTCTTTCATTTTTTTGGAGATTCCCTAAGCTCAGTATCATGTTCCATCATTCTGCCTTCGCTCTTAGAATTTGCTTCCTTAATTTCTAGGCTTGTCTTTTCGGTCCCTAATTGGATCCTCCACTTCTGCCATGTTCCCGGACTTTGCATCCAGTCTCCTGCCAATCTCCTCTTCAGGAGTTCTTTAGGTGATTTTATCTTTATCAGTTTTATCTCTGTGGTTCGAGACTCTCTGATATCTCCTATGTTTTCTGATGTACAGCGTGTATCCAGGCCGCTGCTTCCAATCCCGCATCGGGCTTGTTCTATGTAGTGGTTTCACTCTGATGGCCTAGCCGTGATCATTCCTTCTTCCTTTACCTGGGCATCAATTGATTCTTCCATCTTTGCGTTGGATCTAGGGTACTTTCACCTATCTGTATTCGTTAAACTCATTCTGTTTTCTAACCTGAGGGTAATTTCAATAGGAGGAAAGGATCCGTGAGTGACCCAAGGCTGGCCCTTAAGATTTGTTGAGTGCGTGCGTGTGTGTGTGTTTTTGAGTGTGTATGTGGCATGCATGCCATCTGCTGTTGGTGTTCTGACTGACCTTGTCCTGGAGGCAAGTCATTAGTATTAGCTCTCCTTTCGGTCCAATTGATGTATTTTGGGTCTGGGCTGAATATGCTGAGGTATAAATTGGTGGGCCGTTTTGTGCTGAGAAAGGAGAAACTCCGCAACCTCAACAGAATGCAGGCCTGCAGAATACTGTGTTCAGAGGAGAACATGTGGTCAAAGCTTTCTTCTCGTCACCTATGGCAGAGTCTGTTCTCTTTGGATTTAGCATCTTCTACTGAGGAAAGCAGTTCTCCAAGTCCTCCACTGTTGGGATTTCATGTTGGCTTGCTAGGTAGCCTATGTCCTCACCTACCTGTCTGGCCAGTAGCTCTGTCTTGATGCTGCTGTTGCGAGAGCCCAAAATTTATTATGTCCACATTGAGTCATCTCCATGAACACTGCCTTTCACAGAATCACTCCCACAACTCACCATCTTCCCACTGCGTCTCTTGGTATTGTGTCTCTCTGATCATTGTCTCCAGGCTGTGTGCTCCTGGTCGCTTGTTGGTGTCATATGCAGGAAAAAGATGGTGTTCTTTCAAGTCAATGTCTGCCAAGCCTGCTGACATGAAAACTTCAGCCCTCAACACTTGTGTTTTCAAGGAGTCGTGCCCTTCAGACCCTCGGCGTGTCACAGTCAATGGCACTGTGAAACAGGTTCCTTGTGGGTTCCCGATGTGCCCTGCTCTCCTGTGCCTTGGTTCTCTTCATGGGGTCCAGCCCTCTGATCCACAAACCAACCAAATCTCCCCTGAGCCATGTCTCCAACCTTCTCCCATCATCTCTGCAACTTCTGTTCTCTAGCGCTCTGGAGTTTACCTTGTAGGTTTCAGGTAAATTTCCACCCCACTGCAGTTGTTGTGTTCATCTTCCTGTTGCCTTCATGGCTGAAGTAGCATGAGGTTATTAGTCACTACTACCATCTCTCTGTCTTCCTTGTCACCCCAATTCGTACTGAGACATAAGCAAGAAAGAATTCTTCCACTTGTATTTTATGGCAGTCTTGCAGAGAGCATTGGGCTTTTCACATATATTATGCTCGGGAAGAACTCAAACAGACGATTTCACCTCTCATGACCTCAAGAATCATACGAAAGAGAAAGGGTATTGGGACCCACAGTATGACTCTAATGAGGAATTCAATGGTGGTGTTTGTTGAAAGGCAGATTTGTGAAAACACGAGTTCTTTGAAGAGTACAAGAGATGACATTCCTTGCAGGAGATTTCCTGAAACCGATAATATGTGAGTTTTCAAGGCATGTCAAATTGAATTGCTACCCACAAGAGACCGAATTCCATTCTCTCGTATTTTAATAATAATTGTGATGTGAAACACACACACACCACACAACATTAACACATGCACATTCACACACACATGAACACACACAAAGGTAAGACATGCAAAAGATGGGGAGAAAGCGAGGACTCGTACCAATGACGCAACCACAAGAAAATACCATATAGGTGAAAGGCAAATAGAATCCAAGTGAGAAGCCAATCGAAATGAGAAAGTCAACTATTACCTATCAATAATACATTCAGTACTCAGGACTAAAGTCTCCCGTCATTACAAACAGTTGGTTGGAGTGGTTGAAATTCCAAAACAAAACAAAACAAAAATAGTTAGAAAACATTCATAAAAAAACAGCAAATATTAAACAAGCTAATCCTTCTGATGCCCATAGGACATTTCCTTCGACTATAAAGATACTCATGGCTTGCAAGTGAAGAAATTGGGAAGACGTAGGTTATGCTATTTCCAAGGAAAAGAGAACCAATGTGTTTCTGCCTAAGTCAGCGAGAGTGATTTTATGCCTTCGAGAGACAAAAGGTAAGCGGAAGATTTTTTGTCTTGATGGAGCATCAAAACAACAGAAACCTGGAAGAATTGCCAACATTTACCCACGAACAATGGTGTATCTAAACGTTGGAAGCCTATGAACACACAGGAACGGAGATGGCGACATTTATCCAATACTGTTGGCAACTATGAGATCCACGTTAAGCACAGGACAGATCATCTGGATGGGAAGGTGCTAAGGAAAAACAGATGTCCCCATGGGCTCTCGAGACGACTTGAACTTCGGGGATCCATGAGAAAGATTGAGTCTCTGAGGACAATATGATATGTTCGTCCCAGCAGCAGACCTACCTTTGTCTATCGCAGGTCATGAGCTCGAGGCCAAATCCAGTTGTAATTCATGTAAGTGAAGTCAAAACCTATCCTGTGCACTTATGATCACGAAGGTATGAAAGCAGGAAGATATCCCTTTCAAATTGGAAATACAGCCACACACTAAAAGTTGGTAAACACAACATACTCACGAACTAGCAATGAATGCAAGAAAGAAAATACAAAGGAAAAGCAGAAAGAGCCATGAACGAAGGAATTCTAAGAAACTTAGAGGATGATGCCAAAACATTTTATGGGGAAACCATTTAGGGATAAGTGCATGCATTGCCAATATTTAAAAACACCGAGAAATAAAGCCACCTAAAAGGATGACTGAAGGAACAAGATGAAGAAAACCCGAACTCCTAAGGTAACAGGAAAATTGAAATCATACATTAAATTAAAAACAAATTAAAAATTAATTAAAATTAATTAAAAATTAAAAATTAAAAACAAACCAATAGAAAAAAATTCAGGAGATCTCACACTTGAGTTTTGACAACACGAACAAACTGCAGAAGCCATTACTGGGATAAAACAGGGAGACAAGCACACAGCTGCAGGTATGAAACCACATGACAACTGGTAGCAATGAAAAAAGAATAACCGAAGAGGCACATCCACACATTTATGCTAGCAAATCCCAGAACTGAGAAAAAAGGATAATTTCGCAGACACATAGAAACTTCCAAGTTGAGATCAGGAAACCTACAAAATCTCAGCTCTCTAGTAGAGACGGAAGCATTTGAAGCAGTAATACAACCCCTGCCAACACACAGTAGGCCAAGTCACGTCATTTTCCTGGGCCATTCTTCTAGGTATTTAGTGAAGGCATTGTGATGTCCACTCATCAAATCCAGAGATGGAAGAAGCAGGAAAACTCTAATTCACAAGGATAAAGACCCAATTCAAAGAAGGACATTTTAGGAAACCCACCCATGTCAATTCAATAAGGAAAGAAAATAAACAATATAAATCTTTCTTGTTCTCCCTGTGACTTCCTTTGGTTTTGAGAGGGATACATTGTTTTCCTCTGAATTGATGTTGTTGTTGTTCCTGCTGTTGAGAAAGCCTGTCTATCATCCATCATCCGTTTTTGACAGAGAATTCACGGATGCTTTATTTGCATGGACGTAGTGGTGCTCCTCCTAATATATGCAACAACTACTGAAGACCCATTAAGCCGTTCTCTTTTCTGTAATCCTCTACTTGATCCTCAGAGTCCCGAGACACTCCAGATGAGTCTGCTTCTCTGACTTCTTGCCCTTCAGTATTGCCTTTCTTTACTAAGGGCCAAGGTATTCCTCCCGAGTCACATATTCTGGGAAGCCAAATGGTGTTTCCATTTGTCTGCTTGCCTTTCCCATTTCCCTTCAGCAGGGCATGGGATATTCATGTCAAGGCAAGTCCAGGGGTTCATAACATAGGAGGCAGAGGAATACTGTGTTGCTAAAATGGACCCAAACTTCCTGATCCACTAGTCCATGTAAGGGCATTGCGGCTCACTCCAAAGGACTGCTCGATTGGGCCTTGCATGCCGTCGGTATAGGCCATCCCTTTCCTTCTGACTAAAGAGACTTGGTCAACACTTCTATACCCGTTACCACAACAAGTACAGTTAACTAATAATGACAACGTATTCAATCCAGGCCTCTTCATTGAGTGTTAGCTCTGATGCAGAATGTCACTCTCCTCGAAGACTTTGCAAAGTGTTTAAGGGAAAGCCAGTTAGACAGAGCCCTCATCCCTTAGCCGTGTGTTTCAGAACACTAGGAGACGAGGCCACAGACGGACCCATATTGCGATGCCCTCACCTTTTATCTCGGAAAGCGACTTTCCGTACATTAGTCATCACTGACCCATAGGCAATAGACACTGACAAGGTACGCTCTCCCCCTCAAACCCCACGGAGAGCTGCTCATACCCGCAAGGCCACACCTTTTCTTGAGATATCTAGAAATTGTATTGGAAAAGGACACCTTGCCTTCTCGGGGGATATGTTGGCCTAAAGAAGGTATACTGAATATCATTTTCCTTCCTCTAATTCTCCAGAGAGGGGAAATTGGACATTAGCCACAAGACATCCTGAGTTCTTGATCATGTTCAGAGGTCTCTTGTTCTTACCTTCCCGGGGCTTCCTACTTAAAGCCATAGGACACAAAGGTCATGGGAGAGGGACAGCTACTTTAGTGAAGCCAGCATCTGTGATGTCACAAAGCTTTGAGGTCATAGCACCCCTCCTCATCAACCCAGGCCTGATCACTACACTTGACTGGAGTAGTCATGGGTGAGCCAAGAGGACCCCAAGCCATCCCAAACCACTGGAGCTGCCTGGGTCTCTCACCAAGGCAGTTTATGAAGCGAGTCGGTGTCACCTTCTCCATGGCTCAATTCGTAGTGTTTGATCGTGATTGTCAGCACCAGACCTCTGGACCTCAGAGAAAGGCAAGGATCCCTCATTCCATCTTAGCCATGACAGGCCAAGAAACTAACAGACCGCAAGCAAAGCTTCAGGGGAGGAAATCCGAGGCCTGCACAAGTGTAAGGCCCTCCCACCCAAACACGGAGCATCTGAACAGGAAAATGGCCACCAGAGGGAAGCTCATAGTGAATCCCCACAACCGTGCCCATGACATGTATGGAGTCATCCACAGCAAAAACACGAGTACCTCGAGCGTCTCAAGAAACGCTGTCAACAAGGCCTCGCAATCTTCCAAAAAGACCATGCATCAAATGCAGACACTACACCCTAGAACCTGAGTTCCAGGACGGACTCATGTTCTTGGAGTCCACAAGAGCCAACGGAGAGCATGTTGGAAGAGACCCATAGCCCAAGTGAAGCCATCTGAAAGACTTCCGGACCCGTTTCTGGAAGACAACATGTAGGTGTTTTTTCGAGTCGAATTCTGCCAAGCCTGCTGATCTGAAATCTCCAGCCCTGAAGAATTGTGTTGTAATGAACTCAGACCCTCTGTTGGTCACAGCCAATTGCACTGGGAAACAGGTTCCTTGTGGGTTCCCAGTGTGCCCTGTTCTCCTGTGCCTTTTTCCTTTGCATGGGATCACTGCTCTCTGATGCACGAACCACCCAAATTTCCCATGAGCCATGTCTCCAAACTTCTCCAGATGTTTCTGCGACCTCCGATCTCTTACTCTGTGGTGTTTACTGTGTAGGCTTCAGGTCAATCTCCACCCCGCGTCAGTCATTGTTGTCATCTTCCTTTTGCGTTTATGGCTGAAGATAAGCATGATGTTATTAGACACTACTACAATCTCACTGTCCTCAATGTCACCGCAAATTCTTACTGAGACTTAAGATTGAATGAATTCTTCCACATGACTCATGTAACAGGCTTGCAGAGAGCTTTGGGCTCTGTCATATCTATCATTCTCAGAAATAAGACAAACAGACGATTTCACTCCCTCAAGACAGTCACGAAATGTATGAAAAATCAAAGGGTATAGGGACAAACAATACGATTCTAATGAGGCACACAAAATGTGGTGTTTGTTTGAAGGCAGTTTTGTGAGAATACGTGTTTATGGAAGAGTACAAATGATGACATTCCTTGCAGAAGATGTTTTTGAAACAGATGGTATGTGAGTTGTCAAGGCATGTCAAATTGAATTGCTAACCTTAAGAGACCCAATTCCTGCCTCTTGAAATTTAATTATAAGTTTTTTTGTGAAGCACACACAGACAACTCACACATTAAGACTTGCGCACACACACAGGAACACACACACAGATAAGACACGCGAAAGAGGGGAAGGAAGTGAAAAATCGCACTAATGAAGCATCCCCAAAGAAAATACCATAAAGGGAAAGGCACAGCGAATTCAAGTCAGAAGTCAACCGAAATAAGAAAGTGAACTTCGTACCTAACATAATTCATTCAGCATTCAGAACAAAAGCCTCCCATCAATACAAACATTTTGTAGGTGTGGTTGAAATTATAAAATAAAATAAAATAAAATAAAGTAAAATAAAATAAACCAAAAAAAAAAAAAAACGAGAATAGATCCATCAGAAAACAACAAATATTAAACAAGCTCGAATTCTGTTGCCCATAATAGATTTCCTTTGACTATAAAGATACACATAGCTTGAAAGTGAAGAAATTTGGAAACGTAGGTTCTGCTATTGCCAAGGAGAAGAGATGGGGACTTTAATCCAATATTGTTGGGGACTATGATATCCACGTTAAGCACAGGACAGATCATCTGGATGGAAAGTTGGTAAGGAATAACAGACATCCACATGGGCTCTCGAGACCACCTGATCTTTGGGGATCCATGAGTAAGATTGCGTCTATGAGGACAGTGAGATATGTTTTTCCCAGCGGCAGAACTAACTTTGTCTATCGCAGGTCATGAGCTCGAGACCAAACCCAGTCTTAATTCATGGAAGAGAAGTCAAAACCTATCCTGGGCACTTATGATCACGAAGGTATGAAAACGGGAAGATATCACTTTCAAATTGGAAATACAGCCATATGCTAAAGGTTGGAAAACACACACACTCACGAACTAGCAATGAATGCAAGCAAGAAAATCCAAAGGAAATGCAGAAAGAGCCATGAACAAAGGAATGTCAAGAAATTTAAGCAGTGATGCCAAAACTTTTTATTGGGAAACCATAAAGTGTTAAACGCATGCATTTCCAAAATTTAAAAACACCGGAAAAAAAAGGAAACCTAACTGGACGCCTGAAGGAACAAGTAGAAGAAGAGCCAAACTCCAAAGTTAACAGAAAAAATGAAATCATACATATGATTATCGAAATAAAGGATATACAAACAAACCAATTAAAAAAAATCTGGAGATCTCACACTTCAGTTCTGAAAACAAGAACAAACTGCAAAGCCATTACTGGGATATATCAGGGAGACAAGCACACAGCTGAAAGTAAGAAACCACATGACAACTGGTATAAAGGAAAAAAGAATAACCTAAGAGGCACATACACACATTTATGCCAGCAAATCAAGACCGGAGAGAAAGGTTAAATTCCAAGACACATAGAATCTCCCACAATTAGGTCAGGAAACCTACAAAATCTCAGCTCTTTAGTAGTGACTGAAGCATTTGAGGCAGTAATCAAACACCTGCCAGCACACAGAGGGCCAAGTCCGAGTCATTTTCCTGGGCCACTCTTCTAGGTATTTAGGGAAGGCAATTTTATTTCTTCTCATCAATTTCAGAGATGGAAGAGGCGGGTAGACTCTAATTTACAAAAATAAAGACCCAATTCAGATAAGGACATTTTAGGAAGATCCCATTCCATTTTAATAAGGAAAGATAATATAAACTATAATTCTTTCCTTTTCTCCCTGTGCCTTTTTTAGGTTTTGAAAGGGTCACATTGTTTTTCTCTGAATTTTTTTGTTGAAAATCTTATAATTCTTCTCTGAAATTTTTTGTCATTTTTTTTTGACACAGTATTCACGGATGTTTTAGTTTCATATGCGACCTAGGGCTTTTCCTAATCTATGCCACAGCTCCTGAACACCCATTAAGCATTTCACTTATTCCCTGCATGTGTCTCTTCTCTGTAACCCTCAGCTTGGTTCTCAGAGTCCTGAATCACTCTTGGTGGGTCTCTTTCTCTGCATTCTTCCCATTCAGTTTTCCTTTCCTTTACTAAGGGCCAAGGTATTCCTCCTGAGGAACATATTGTGGAAAGCTATATGATATTTGCAATGTTCTGCCTGTCTTTTCAATTTCCCATCAACAGACATGGGACGTTTATGTCAATGTAAGTTCCAGGGGTTCATCCTCCCTGATGGCTGAGAATACTCTGTTACCAAGATGGACCACACCTTCTTCATCACTAGTCTGCAAGGACCTTGAGGCTCAGTCCACAGTTCTGCTCAAGTGGGCTTTGCAAGCCATCGATATATGCCGTCCCTTTCATTTTGACTAAAGAGACTTGGTCAACATGTCTATACCCGTTCCACTACAAGAACACATAACTAATGATGACAACAGGTGTGGTCCAGGCCTCTTCCTGAAGAGTTAGCTCTGATTCAGAATGTCACTTAACTCGAAGACTTTGCAAAGTTAAGGGAAAACAAGGTAGGCAGAGCCCTAATCCCTTAAACTTGTGTTTCAGAACTCTAGGAGATGAAGACAAAGGCAGCACCATATATCCATGCCCTCACCTTTTTCCTCAAAAAGGGACTTTCTGTCCGTTAGTCATCACTGACCCATTTGGAAAAGACACTGACAATGGACTTGATCACCCACAGGATGACAAATCCCACGAAGAGCTTGGTACCCAAGATGCCTCACTGTTTCTTAAGATCTAGAAATTGTAGTGGAAATAGGCCACCTTGCTGTCTCTGGAGAAATGTTGGCCTAAAGGAAGGTATAATGAACATCATTTTTTTACTATTTATCTAGAAAGGGGAAGTGGGACATTTACCCACAAGACAACCTGAGTTCCTGATCAGGCTCAGAGGGCTCTTGTTCTGTCCTTCCTGGGGCTTCCTACCTAAAGCCATAGGATACTAAGGTCATGGGAGAGGGACAGCTGCTTCAGTGAAGCCAGCATCTGTGATGTCACAACGCTTTGAGGTCATAACAACCAATCCTCATAAACCCATGCCTGATCACTAAACTTGGTTGGAGTATTCATGGGTGTGCCAATAGGACCCCTTGCCTTCCCAAACCACTGGAGCCCCCTGTGTCTCTCACCAAGGCAATTTGTGAAGCTATTTGGTATCACCTTCTCCATGGCCGATTCATAGTGTTTGGTCCTTACTGTCAGGACAAGCCCTCTGGATTACGGAGAAAGGCAAGAATCCACCATTCCTTCTTAGCCAAGAAAGGTTAAGTAACAATCAGGCCTCAAGCAAACCTCAGGGGAGGAAATATGAGCCATGCACAAGGGTTAGGCCCTCCCACCCAATCACCAATCTTCTGAAGGAGAAGAGCCACCCAAGGAAAGCTCAAAGGGAACACCTCCAATCATGACTTAGACATGTCTTGAGTCTTCAACAGTGCAGACAGAAGTGTAGGGTTTTTAATCAAAGGAGCAAGACTGATACAGAGCGCAGGTCAAGCAAAACTTAATTTTATTCCAAACCTCGAGAATCATACTGACTGGTCAGGGCCTTCTCTTCCAAATTCGACCCCCACCAGCATCACAGACTAACATGTATAGATGTAGTTTAGCTGGGCTATACACAGGTGGCCTTGAGATTGCAATACACAGAGAAAACTGCACAGTGGTGCTAGGTCTGCCAGATATAGAAAAGAACTGCTAGTAACACACGGATGGACAATTGAATCTCAATTTACCTAGTAGATATAAGCTCCCCACTGAGTGGATATCTTCATCTGGCCTGACCTGCCCTTATATCTAGGCTTTGAGAGTAAATACCTTTGGGAGGGGCAGTATCTATCTAAATTTACTGCATGAGGCCAATCTATGTATACTGCATAAACACAAAATGATTCCCTCTGGCCACCCAGGCTCTTACATTCCTCCGTATTCTTTGGAGATTAGTCCATCCTTGACTTTTCATCCAGGTCTACATGCTCTGGTTATAAAGGGTTTATTGAGCATGTAATTCTAACATTTTTATCGCTCTCATTTTCTTTTGTACATGACACTAGTGTACAGTCGGCTGTATATTTACACTAGTGTAAATGACACTAGTGCACAGTCAGCTGATGAGTTACCCATTTACCGCTTCATAGAATCCTTTTCATTTTTTTTCTGATTTCCTTTATCTAAATAACTACCTATACTTTACATAAACAAGTAAAAATAGGAGCAACAAAAAACTCATAGTCTTTTCAGTCTTAGATTTAGTCCACGGTGAGCGGAATCTTTGGCTTTGGCTTCCACCTTTGGGGGTCATCTTCATCCTTGGCTCGTTTGATGTTACATGCGTGAATCCAGGCCCTGATGTGTTCTACTTTTACTGCTGTGGTGTGTTCAAGGTAACAGTAAAAGGTCCCATCCAGTGAGGCTCCAAGCTCCCTACTTGATAATGTCATATCCAAACCTAGTGATTGGGTTGGAAAGGATGTGGTTCCACCTTCGGCTCCATACCAGTGTGGGTAGTCTGGATCCCTGCATTTTTTTTAATACAGACTGTAATACCTGCAGTGAGTGGAGTACCGTCTGAACAGTCATTTCTGCTAGGGCAACCTTTTGTAGCCAAGGACAGAGCGGGAGCAGGGGTTTTCCCAAACATTTCAAATGGGGTGACCCTGTTTAAATAGTGTGTACATCTTGCCCTGAGCAGGGTGAAAGAAGGAGATCCACCCATCCATTGCCCGTCTCCAGTGTTAAATTGTCAAGGTCTCTTTAAGAGTCCGGTTCATTCTCTCTACATGCCCAGAACTCTGGGTCTGATAGGCACAATGTAGTTTCTAATTTGTGCCCATGGCCTTGGCCAATTCCTGTGAGACTGAACTCAAAATGCAAGGCCATTGAATGACCCAATCGTGAGAGTCAGCCCAGACCTAGTAATTATTTTTCTTGTAACTTTCTGGCTACCACTCCTGCCGTCTCATGTTTCTCAGGAAAAGCCTCATCCTGGCCTGAAATGTATCTACAAAAACTAACATATACTTGTCCCCATATTTGCCGGGTTTTATTTCTGTAATATCTATTTTCCAATAAATTCCTGGTACACTACCTCTTTCTCTTTTCCCTCTTCCAATTCTAGTTCCTCCCACATTAACTGCATGGCACTGAGCACATCTATCAACTATATCCTGAACTATACACCATAATTTAGAACCTTAGAACTGCTTGCCTTTAAGTTCCTTGATTTGAGTGACCCCAGGTGAGTACCCTAATGTATCTGGTCTACTAACTTCTTACCTAGTCTTTGCGGAAGAATTAAATTTCCTATTTTAGTCTTAGCCCAGTCCCCTTTATAATATAATTTAGCCATTTTTGTAAATACTTTAAATCTACCTCTTAATTCTCCAGTTTGTCTTGTAGGGATAGATCCAGGTGTGTAACCAGCTCTTGCATTGTTTCTCAGGCTGCTTGCTTTAAATCTCGATCTGATAATTGGTTACCTTTTGAAATCAGATCAGTCTCCTATTGGTGTCGCAAGAAATGCATAAGAGCCACCTCTTTTGGGTCCCAATATTTCTCTTCTGTTTTAATTCCTTTTCCTTCTGCTGTTAATAGGCTCCTTCCTTTGTAAGTAGCTCCATGTTATGGAGAGTAGCAAAGACCTACCTGTGATCCGTATTGATGTTGGTGGTTTTACCTTTAGGCATTTGCAGTGCCTTAGTAATTTCAATCAGTTCTGCTTGTTGTGCCGAAGTTCCATGTGGCAGGGTGATGCCCAGAATTCCTGCTCAGGATAAACTACGACAGCCCTCACATACCTCACATACCTCTTTCCATGAACAGAGTCATCTCTGCATATGGTAAGGGCATGTCTCTGAGATCCAGTCTTATTCCTGTGACTTGGTTTAGGACCTCCCCACAGTTGTGTTGATGGTCAGCCCCCTCCTCTGGGAGCAGTGTGGCTGGATTTAGCACCACTGGTGGCTGTGAGATCACTCTTGGTTTGTTGAGGAGGAGGGCCTGATACCCTGTCACTCGTGTGTTCATCATCATCAGTCGGTTGGAGTCTACCAAGGTCCGCGATAGTGTGTGTTGGTCAAGATGAGATATTGACCTAATGGTCTAGCATTATATCTCATTTGTTTAAGACCTACATGTCCAACGAATTTAATTCCATTTGTCATTCAAGCAACCCTTCACAGTTTCAGGTTACCAAAGACTTTGGAAGCCACTTTAACAATTACCCATTAAAACTTTGAGACAAACAAATAACTATCTCCACTTCAGATGCCATGCTCTCCCGCCAACAAGGGGTGGGCTAGGCAGTCCACGTCAGGCCAGAGAAGGCAAAGAATTCCCTAAACAAAGGGGGTTTCTTCAGCTGATTGGGAATATTTTTTAAAGTCTTTGGCTCAAGGTCGGTTCATCCTGCAGTGCCAGTTCTGCTTACCAAAAGTGGTCCATTTGGCACTCATATACCACGCTCAGCTCCAATGACTTTCCTAAGCTCATTGTCATGTTTCATCATTCTTCCTTCTTTCTTTGGTTTGCTTCCTTATTTACCAATCCTTTTCTACCAGGTCAAAAATTTGGTCCTTTGCTTCTGCCAGCTTCTTGGACTTTTCCTTCAGTCTGCTACCAATCCTTTCTTCAGGAACTCTTATTTTATTTTATTTTATTTTATTTTATTTTATTTTATTTTATTTTATTTATTTCTATCAGTTTAATCTATGTGGTTTGAGACTCCCTGATATCTTTCTGCTTTCAATCCTCCATTGGACATGTTATATGTGAGGTTTCACTCCAATTACATGGCCATGATCTTTTCTTGTCTCCTTCCTTGGCTACAATTGATTCTTCCAACTTTGTCATGGATATAGGTCTCTGACTTTTTATAATATTTGAAAAATCAATTCTGTTTTTTATCCTTATGGTAATTTCTTTAGAAATCAGAGATCAGGGAGTGGCCCTTTAGGGAGACTCCGGTATGTGTGTGGCATACATGCCCTCTGCTGTTGTTTTATAGCTGTCCCCTGTCCTTGAGACCAGTCATCTGCAGAGGCACTCTTTGCCAGCCATTTGGTGTGTTTGGTGTCTGGGCTGAATAGGCTGAGGTTTAGCTTGGTGGGATCTGGTGTGCCTGTAAAAGGAGAAATTCAACCTACACAAAAAAATGAAGGCCTGTAGCTTTGTGTGGTCAGGGGACAGCCTGTGGACAGGGCTTTCTTCTAGTCCCCTATGAGAGAATCTGTTCTCTTAAAATGAAGCAAGTTGTACTGAGGAACACAGTACCCTATGTATTCCATGGTTAGAATTTCGTGTTTTCAGGAGAAGCAATTATACCCTCACCATCCTGTCTTTGGCCAGTAGCTCAGAATTGATGCTGCCCGTGTGAGAGCCCCAAATTTCTTTTGCCCCCATCAAATCATCTCCCAGACACTGCCTCTCACTAATGTACAGCCAGAACCCACCATCTTCCCACCGTGTCACCTGGTATTGTCTCTAATCGTGGTTTCCAGGCTGTCTTCACCTGGCTATTTGTTGGTGTTTTCTGCCAGAGAAATAGAGTGTTCTTTTGAGTTGATATGCCAAGGCTGCTGTCTAAAAACTCCATGACTCAAGGCCCTTTTTTGTCATAAACTAGTATGAAGCAGATCCCCTGATGGTCAGAATCAATGGAATTGGAGAACGTACTTCTTGTGGGTTCCAAGTGTGCTCCGATCTCTTGTGGCTTTGTCCATTGCATTGTCTCACTTCCTTCTGAATTACCAACTTCCCACTTTCCCCCTAAACCATGTCTCCAATCTTCTCCCATAGTGTTTGCAACTTATTCTCTCTTTTGCTATGGAGTTTGCTTTGTAGGCTCCAGTTCATTTCTGCCATGTTGAAGTTGATGTGGTAATCTTCCTGTTGTGTTCCTGGCTAAAGACAAGTCTGAGGTTTCCAGACACTACTACCATCTCACTGTCCTGAAAAGCCGCACAGAATTTTACACAGCCATAAGCAAGAATGAATTCTTGCCACTTACCTCATGTGGCAGAATTGTGGAGAGCATTAGCCTACGTCCCATCTATTAGTCCCAGACAGACAAATAACATACTATTTCACTCTCTCATGACTGTCAAGAGACATATGAAAAACCAAGGGAAAAAGGGACAAACAATACAACACTAACCATGCACACAAAATGTGGTGTTTGTTGAGGTCAGTTTTGAGAGAATATGTGTTTATCAAAGAGGACAAAAGATGACATTCTTTGTAGGAAATGAGGCCGAAAGAGAGGGAATGTGAGTTTTCAAGGCATGTCAAATTGAATTGCATTCATTAAATACCGACTTTCTTTCTCCACCAATTTAATTATAATTGTTATTTGAAACACACTCAGACAGCACACACACACACACACACACACAGAGATAAGACACCCAAAAGATGGGGAGGAAGTGAAGAATAGCACTAATGAAGCAAACCCAAAAGAAAAGAACTGAGAGAAAAGGATAAATTCCAAGATACATATTCACTCCAAAGGCTAGGTCAGGAAACCTACAAAATCTCAGCACTGTAGTAGTGACTGGAGCATTTGAAGCAGTAATAAAACCCCTGTCAACACACAGATGGTGAGGTGCAAATCATTTCCTGTTCAACTCTTCTAGACATTTAGTGAAGGCAATGCCATTTCTTCTCATCGATTCCACAAACAGAGGAGGTGGATAAACTCTAATTTACTAGTATATAGACCCAATTCAAACAATGACATTTTAGGAAATAAATTATATTCCATTTCAATAATTAAACATAATAAAAATATAATTCTATCCTTTTCTCTGTCTGTCTTCACCTGCATTTGAAAGGGTCAGCTTGTTTTTGTTTTATTATTTTGTACTGTTGTGGAAGCCAGCCTGTCATCGATCATCCATTTTTGACAGACTATTCACTGATGCTTTAGTTCCATATATGACCTAGTACTCCGCCCAAGATATGCCAGAACTCTTCAACACCCATTAGCCAGTTCACTCATTCCCTCCATGTCTCTTTTTTTCCTTGACTTTCGGCTTGATTCCTCAGAGTTCTGAGTTACTCCTGGTTTGTCTCCTTCTCTGACTTATCCCTCTTCAGTTTTTCCTTCTTTCTACTAAGGGCCGTGGTGTTCCTCCTAGGGCACATATGTGAGAAGCCATAGGATATTTCCCTTTGTCCCCTTGCCCTTTTCATTTCACAAACCCAGTCCTATGGCATTCATGTCAGTGCAAAAACCAAGATTTCATCCTCCCTAATGGTGGAGGAATACTCTGTTGCCAATATGGACCACACCTTCTTTATCCACTAGTCTTTGCAAGGACATTGCAGCTCAATCCTCAGTTTTGTTCAAGTGAGCCTTGCAGGCCATCGATATAGGCCATTAATTTTCCTTTGATTAAAGAGACTTGGTCAACAGGGTTATACCCATTAACACAGTAGGTAGAGATAAATAATGGTAACAAGGAGTGCTGTCCATTGCTCCTCCTTAAGAATTAGCTATTATGTATAATGTCACTCTCTCACCCACAGGATAACAAACCTCAGAGAGACGGGATGATATACAAGAGGCCTTGTTGTTTATGATGTCTCTAGAAATTTCAGAAGAAGTAGGAAAACACTGCCATCTCTGGAGAAAGGTTGGCCCAAAAGATCATTTTCCTTGGCCATTCTTCTAGGTATTTAGTGAAGGCATTGTCATGTCCTCTCTCAAATCCAGAGATGGAACAGGAGTGTAAACTCTAATTCACAAGGATAAACAACCAATTCAAAGAAGGACATTTTAGGAAACCAATCCCATGTCATTTCAATAAGGAATGATAATAAACAATATAATGGCTCCTTTTCTCCCTGTGACTTCCTTTGATTTTGAGAGGGCCACATTACTTTACTCTGAATTTATGTTGTTGTTGTTGCTGTTCCATTGAGAACGCCTGCCTATCATCCTATCATCCGTTTTTGACAGAGAATTCACGGATGCATTAGTTTCATGTAAATCCTAGTGCTCCTCCTAATATATGCCACAACTCCTGAACACCCATTAAGCAGTTCTCTTTTTGGTAAACCTCAGCTGGATTCTCAGAATCCTGAGTCACTCCTATGGGGCTCCAGTATTCCCTTCCTTACTAGGGCCAAGGTATTCCTCCCGAGGCACATGTTGTGGGAAGCCAAATGATATTTCCCTTTGTCAGCTTGTCTTATCCATTTCCCAACAGCAGGGCAAGGGACATTCATGTAAAGGGAAGGTCCAGGGGGCTCATTCACTTCATCGGCAGAGGAATACTGTGGGACAAAATGGACCCAAACTTCCTGATCCACTAGTCTTTGCAATGGCACTGCAGTTCACTCCAAAGGTCTGCACGAATGGGCCTTGCAAGCCATCGATATAGGCTGCCCCTTTCCTTTTCACTAGAGAGAATTGGTCCACATGTCTATACCTGTTACCACAACAAGTACAGTTAACTAATAATGACAATGGGTTCGGTCCAGGCCTATTCATTGAGAGTTAGCTCTGACACAGAATGTCACTCTACTCGAAGACTTTTCAAAGGTATTTAGGAGAAAACCAGGTAGACAGAGGCCTCATCCCTTAGCCGCGTGTTTCAGAGCACTAGGAGACGAGGCCACAGACGGCACCATATATCGATGCCCTCGCCTTTTACCTCGGTAAGGGACTTTCCTTACCTTAGTCATCACTGACCCATAGGCAAAAGATGCTGACAAAGTACGCTCTCACCCACAGGACGACAAACCCCACGGAGAGCTGCTCATACCCGTGAGGACTCACCTTTTCTTGAGATATCTAGAAATTGTATTGGAAAAGGACACCTGCAGACTCCGGGGATATGTTGGCCTAAAAGAAGGTATACTGAATGTCATTTTTCTTCCTCTATGTCTTCAGAATGGGGAAGTGGGATATTAACCCACAAGACATCCTGAGTTCTTGATCAGGTTCAGAGGGCTCTTGTTCTGTCCTTCCCGGGGCTTCCTACTTAAAGCCATAGGTCACCAAGGTCATGGGAGAGGGACAGCTGCTTCAGTGACGCCAGCATCTGTGATGTCACAAAGCTTTGAGGTCATAGCAACCACTCCTCATAAACCCAGGCCTGATCACTACACTTGACTGGAGTAGTCATGGGTGGGCCAAGAGGACCTCAAGCCATCCCAAACCGCTGGAGCCACCTGGGTCTCTCACCAAGGCAGGTTGCGAAGCGAGTCGGTGTCACCTTCTCAATGGCTCAATTCATAGTGTTTGGTCGTGAGTGTCAGCACCAGCCCTCTGGACCAGAAATAAAGGCAAGGATCCTTCATTCCATCTTAGCCACGACCGGCCAAGAAAATAACAGACCGCAAACAAAGCCTCAGGGGAGGAAAACTGAGCCCTGCGCTAGGATGAGGCCCTCCCAGCAAATCACGTAGCATCTGAACAGGGAAAGGGCCACCGAAGAGAAGCTCAAAGTGGACCCCTGCAACCGTGCCAAAGACATGTGGAGTCTTCCACAGCAAAAACACGAGTACCTCGAGCATCTCCAGAAATGGTGCCAACAAGGCCTCCCAATCTTCCAAAAAGACCATGCATCCAAGGCTGACTCTACTCCCTAGAACCTTAGTTCCAGGATGGACTCATGTTCTTGGAGACCACAGACTCCAACGGAGCGCATGTTGGAAGAGACCCATAGCCCAAGTGAAGCCAATTGAAAGACTTCTGTTTCCATTTTCGGAAGACAACTTGTATGTCCAAAAGGACGCATTGAAGAGGATTCGATGTGCAGAAACCTTGAGCACTCCCTCAGGGTGGAGGTTCCTTCTGTGGAACTGCATGGAGATGTGGCAGCACAAGCCTGCATTCACCCTCTCATGACCATCCACCAAATGGTTACATGTGATAAACAAAGGTGCCTCCTGCAGAAGATGAGCATGTTCTAATGGACCCATGAGAGAATGCACAATGTGTTAAGAAAGGGTCAATACAGCGCAACAGACAGCGGATGCTGCAGGTTGGTGAGGATATCCAGGAATGCAAACAGGAAAATGAACAAGGGAGCTCCGAGCGAAGGTCGGGCATTTTAGGTTAGTGGGAGGTTCTCTGTACCTGGCTGCCTTCCATAGGAACCTCTGTCAAAATTCAATAAAACATCCATTGGCACCAGTCAATTATTGTGCAATATCTTGTCAACGTGCACGTGCAAGTATTGGATAGAGAGGCAAGGAGATCCCAATCAAGTAGTGGATCTGCAGAGGGAGAAGCTTACTAGCCCCTGAGCATAGAACCTGAGAACAGAGTCAATGCCAATACTCTGGAATCATGAGATGATCTGAAGGCCACCTCTGAACTGATGGAGCCAACCCCGGACCCAACCATTGAGTTCTAAATACCTCCTGGTTCTAACAGAACCGCTGCTCTGTCATTGTTCAGAAATGCAGGGAATAACGATTTTGGCTTTCGCTGTTGTTGCTGACCTATCTGGCCTGCTTCGAGAGCTGGTATAGCTTTTCCTCTTGAAGTCAGTGGCTGGGCTATGGAAAAACTATTCTCCAATGCCTATTTGTCTAAACTGAATACCTCCATGCCTAGATTTTCCAGGGGGAATGACACTATGTCTTTAGGTGCTCCGCTTCTGTGGAAGGTGTTGGGAGTCCTCTGTGCCTCTGATTTTGGACCACTTTCTCTGCTCCCAGATGAGGGTCCTTTTAGCCCTGAGTTCTCCAATCTAGGATCAGTCCTCTTTTCTTTCTCTCACTCTTACTTCGCCTGCAAGAGGCACCTCTTTCATTTCCTTGGAGATTCCTTAAGCTCACTATCATGTTCCATCATTCTGCATTCTCTCTTAGAATTTGCGGCCTTATTTTCTAGGCTTGTTCTTCCCGGTCCCTAATTGGATCCTCTACTTCTGCCATGTTCCCAGACTTTGCATCATGTCTCCTACCTATCTTCTCTTTAAGAGTTATTTAGGTGCTTGTATCTTTATCAGTTTTATCTCTGTGGTTCGAGACTCTCTGATATCTCCTATGTTTTCTGATGTACAGCGAGTATCCAGGCCGCTGCTTTCCATCCCGCATCGGGTGTGTTCTATGTAGAGGTTTCACTCTGATTGCCTAGACGTGATCTTTCCTTCTTCCTGTACCTGGGCATCAATTGATTCTTCCATCTTTGCATTGAATCTAAGTCTCTGTCACCTCTCTGTTTCATTAAACTCATTCTGTTTTCTAACCTGAGGGTAATTTCTATAGGAGGAAAGGATCCGTGAGTGACCCAGGGCTGCCCCTTAAGATTTGTTGAGTGCGTGCGTGTGTGTGTGTGTTTGAGTGTGTATGTGGCATGCATGCCATCTGCTGTTGGTGTTGTGACTGACCCTGTCCTGGAGGCCAGTCATTTGCTGTAGGTCACCTTTCCGGCCATTTGTTGTTTTTAGGTTCCGGGCTGTATATGCTGAGGTTTACCTTGGTGGGCTCTGGTGTGCCTGTGAAAGGAGAAACTCCACCAACTAAACAGAACGCTGGCCTGAAGAATGCTGTGTTCTAAGAGAACATGTGGTCAAAGCTTTCTTCTCATCACCTATGGGAGAGTCTGTTCTCCTTGGACTAAGCATCTTGGACTGAGGAAGGCAGTCCTCCAAGTGTTCCACTGTTGGGATTTCGTGTTGGCTTGCTAGGCATCCTATGTCCTCACCTAACTCTCTTGGCCAGTAGCTCTGTCTTGATGCTGCAGTTGTGAGAGCCCAAAAATTATTATGTCCACATTGAGTCAACTCCACGAACACTGCCTTTCACGGAATCACTCCCATGACTCACATTCTTCCCATTGCGTTTCTTGGTATTGTCTCTCTCTGATCATTGGCTCCGGGCTGTGGGTTCCCAGTGTGCCCTGCTCTCCTGTGCCTCGGTCCTCTTTATGGGCTCCAGCCCTCTGATCTACGAACCAAACAAATCTCCCCTGAGCCATGTCTCCAACCTTTTCCCATCATCTCTGCAACTTCCATTCTCTTTTGCTGTGGAGTTTACCTTATAGGGTGTATCTAAACGTTGGAAGCCAATGAACTCAGAGAAAGGGAGATGGCGACCTTTATCCAATACTGTTGGGAATTATGATATCCACGTTAAGCACAGGAGAGATCATCTGGATGGGAAGGTGCTAAGGAATAACAGACGTCCACATGGGCTCTCGAGACCATCTGAACTTTGGGAATCCATGAGTAAGATTGCGTCTCTGATGACAATAAGATATGTTCTTCCCAGCGGCAGACCTAACTTTGTCTATTGCATGTCATGAACTCGAGTCCAAATCCAGTCGTAATTCATGAAGAGAAGACAAAACCTATCCTGTGCACTTATGATCACGAAGGTATGAAAACAGGAAGATATCACTTTCAAATTGGAAATACATCCAGAAAATAAGAGTAGAAAACACAACACACTCATGAACCAGCAATGAATGCAAGAAAGAAAATCCAAAGGAAAAGCTGAAAGAGCCATGAGTGAAGGGATTCTAAGAAACTTAGAGGATAATGCCAAAACATTTTATGGGGAAACCATATAGGGTTAAATGCATGCATTTCCAAAATTTAAAAACACCGAAAAAGAAAACCACTTAAAAGGACGACTGAAGGAACAAGATGAAGAAAAACGGAAATCCAAAGGTAACAGAAAAATTGAAATCATACATGTGATTATCAAAATTAAGGAAATACAAACAAACCAATAGGAAAAAATTACAGGAGATTTCACACTTCAGTTTTGACAACACGAACAATCCGCAGAAGCCATTAGGGATAAAACAGGGAGACAAGCACACAGCTGCAAGGATGAAACCACATGACAACTGCTAGCAAGGAAAAAAGAATGACCGAAGAGGCACATCCACACATTTATGCTGGCAAATCCAAGAACTGAGAGAAAAGGATAAATTTGCAGACACATAGGAACATCCAATATTAGGTCAGGAAACCTACAAAATCTCTGCTCTAGAAGGGACGGAATCATTTGAAGCAGTAATTACCCCTGCCAACACACAGAAGGCCAGGTCAAGTCATTTTCCTAGGCCACTCTTCTACGTATATAGTGAAGGCATTATCATGTCCTCTCATAAAATCCAGGGATGGAAGAGGCGGGTGTACTCTAATTCACAAGGAAAAGACCCAATTCAAAAAAGGACATTTTAGGAAACCAATCCCATGTCATTTCAATAAGGAAAGATAATAAACAATATAATTCTTTCCTTTTCTCCTGTGACTTCCTTTGGTTTTGAGAGGGCCACATTGTTTTCCTCTGAATTTATGTTGTTGTTGTTGTTCTGCTGATAAAGCCTGCCTATTATCCATCAACCGTTTTGACAGAGTATTCACGAATGCTTTAGATGCATGTAGGTCCTAGTGCTCCTCCTAATATATGCCACAACTCCTGACCACCCATTAAACAGTTTTCTTTTCTGTACCACTCAGCTGGATTCTCGGAGTCCTGAGTCACTCCAGGAGAGGCTCCTTCTCTGACTTCTTGCCCTTCAGTATTCCCTTCCTTTCTCATTTTCCATCAGCAGGGCATGGGACATTCATGTCAAGGCAAGGTCCATGGTTTTATTCACTTCGACAGCAGAGGAATACTGTGGTGCCAAAATGGACCCAAACTTCCTGATCCACTAGTCCTTGCAAAGGCATTGCGGCTCACTCCAAAGGTCTGCTCGAATGGGTTGCAGCAGTTCATATAGGCCGTCCCTTTCCTTCTGACTAAAGACTTGGTCCACATGTCTATACCCGTTACCACAACAAGTACAGTTCACTAATAATGACAACGGGTTCGGTCCAGGCCTCTTCATTGAGATTTAACTCTGATGCAGAAGGTCACTCTCCTAGAAGACTTTGCAAAGTTATTTAAGGGAAAGCCAGGTAGACAGAGGCCTCATCCCTTAGCCGCTTGTTTCAGATTACTAGGTGACGAGCCCAAAGACGGCACCATATATCGATTCCCTCACCTTTTACCTCGGAAAGGGACTTTCCGTGCCTTAGTCAACACTGACCCATTGGCAAAAACGCTGACAAAGTATGCTTTCACCCAAAGGACGTCAAAGCCACGGAGAGCTGCTCATACCCACGAGGCCTTAACTTTTCTTGAGATATCTAGAAATTGAAGTGGAAAAGGACAGCTTGCCGTCTCAAGGGATATTTTGGCCTAAATGAAGGTATACTGAAAGTCATTTTCCTTCCTCTATGTCTCCTACAAGGGGAAGTTGGACATTAACCCACAAGACATCCTGAGTTCTTGATCAGGTTTAGAAGGCTCTTGTTCTGTCCTTCCTGGGGCTTCCTACTTAAAGCCATAGGACACCAAGGCCATGGGAGAGGGATAGCTGCTTCAGTAAAGCCAGCATCTGTGATGTCACAAAGCTTTGAGGTCATAGCAAGCACTCCTCATCAACCCAGGCCTGATCACTACACTTCACTGGAGTAATCATGGGTGGGCCAAGTAGACCCAAGCCGTCCCAAACAGCTGGAGCCGCCTGGGTCTCTCACCAAGCAGTTTGCGAAGCGAGTTGGTGTCATCTTCTCCATGGCCCAATTTGTAGTGTTTGGTCGTGAGTGTCAGCACCAGCCCTCTGGACCTCGGAGAAAGGCAAGGATCCTCATTCCATATTAGCCACGACCTGCTTTGTTACCTTGTCCACGTGCACATGCATGTATTGGACAGAGAGGCAGAGTGATCCCAATCAGGCAGTGGAGCTGGAGAGGGAGAAGCTTACTTGCCCCTGAGCAGAGGACCTGAGAACAGAGTCAATGCCAAGACCCTGGAATTATGAGTTGATCTGAAGGCCACCTCTGAACTGATGGAGACAACCCGGGACCCATTCATTGACTTCTGAATACCTCCTGGTACTAGATAGAATGGCTGCTCTGTCCTTGTTCAGAAATGCAGGGGATAAGGATTTTGGCTTGGGCTGTTGTTGCTTGAGCTATCCGGCCTGCTTCGAGAGCTGGTATAGCTTTTCATCTTGAAGTCAGTGATTGGGTTATGGACAAACTATTCTCCAATGCCTATTTGCCTAAAGAGAATACCTCCATGCCTAGATTTTCCAGGGATAATGGCCCTATGTGTTTAGGTGCTCCGCTTCTGTGGAAGGTGTTGGGAGTCCTCTGTGCCTCTGATTCTGGACCACTTTATCTGCTCCCAGATGAGGGTCCTTTTCTGACCCGAGTTCTTCAATCTAGGATCAGCCCTCTTTTCTATCTCTCACTCTTACTTCGCCTACAAGAGGCACCTATTTCATTTACTTGGAGATTCCATAAGCTCACTATCATGTTCCATCAAGCTGCCTTTGCTCTTAGAATTTGCGTCCTTATTTTCTAGGCTTGTTCTTCCCGGTCCCTAATAGGATCCTCCACTTCTGCCATGTTCCCGATCTTTGCATCCAGTTTCCTACCAATCTTCTCTTCAGGAGTTCTTTAGTTGCCTTTATCTTTATAAGTTTTATCTCTGTGCTTCGAGACTCTCTGATATCTCCTATGTTTTCTGATGTACAGCGAGTATCCAGGCCGCTGCTTTCAATCCCGCATCTGGCGTGTTCTATGTAGAGGTTTCACTGATTGCCTAGCCGTAATCATTCCTTCTTCCTTTACCTGGGCATCAATTGATTCTTTCATCTTTGCATTGGATCTATGTCTCTGTCACCTCTCTGTATTCGTTAAACTCATTCTTTTTTCTAACACGAGGATAATTTTTTTAGGAAGAAGCGATCCAGGAGTGACCCAGGGCTGGCCCTTAATGATTGTTGAGTGCAACATGCGTGTGTGTGTGTGTGTGTGTGTGTGTGTGTGTGTGTGTGTGTGTGGCATGCTTGCCATCTGCTGTTTGTGTAGTGGATGACCTGTCCTGAGGCCAGTCATTTGCAGTACCTTTCCTTTCCTGCCCTTTTGTGTTTTTAGGGTCTGGCCTTACTATTTTGAGGTTCACCTTGGTGGGCTCTGGTGTGCCTGTGAAAGGGGAAATTCCACCAACTCAGCAGAACGCAGGCCTGCAGAATGCTGTGTTTAGAAGAGAACATGTGGTCAAAGCTTTCTTCTCATCCCCTATGGGACAATCTGTTCTCCTTGGACTAAGCATCTTGGACTGAGGTTGGCAGTCATCCAGGTGTTCCACAATTGGGATTTCGTGTTGACTGGCTTGGCAGCCTAAGTCCTCAACTACCGGTCTTGGCCCGTAGGTCTCTCTTGATGCTGCTGTTGTGAGATCCCAAAAATTATTATGTCCACATTAAGACATCTCGAATAACACTGATGCAGTCTATTCACAGATGCACTCCCAGACTCACCATCTTCCCACTGTGTCTCTTAGTATTGTCTCTGATCATTGTCTCCAGGATGTCTGCTTCTGGTTGCTTGTTCGTGTCCTATGCAGGAAAAAGATGGTGTTCTTTCAGGTCGACGTCTGCCAAGCCTGCTGATATGAAACTTTCAGCCCTCAACACTTGTGTTTTCAAGTACTCGTGCTTTTCACACACTCGGTATGTCACAGTCAACGACACTGGGAAACAGGTTCCTTGTGGGTTCCTTGTGTGCCTCTCTCTCCTGTGCCTTGGTCCTCTGCATGGACCCCGACCCTCTGATACACGAACCAACCAATTCTCCCCTGAGGAATGTCTCCAACCTTCTCCCAGCAACTCTGGGACTCTCTGCAACTTCCGTTCTCTTTTGCTCTGGAGTTTACCTTGCAGGCATTAGGTTAATTTCCTCCCCACTACAGTTGTTGTGGTCATCTTCCTGTTGCCTTCATGCTTGAAAACAAGCATGAGGTTATTAGACATTACTACCATCTCACACTCCTCCATGTCACCGCAATTCGTAATGAGACATAAGCAAGAAGGAATTCTTCCACTTGTCTCTTATGGCAGTATGCGGAGACCATTGGGCTTTGTCACATCTATCATTCTCAGAAAGACAACAAACAGATGATTTCACTAACTCATGACAATCAAGAAACATATGAAAAAGCAAGGGTATTGGGACAAACAGTATGTCTCTAATGAGGAATTCAAATGGTGGTGTTTGTTGGAAGTCCGTTTTGTGAGAACACGGGTTTCTTGAAGAGGACAAGAGATGACATTCCTTGCAGAAGATTTCCTGAAACCGATGGAATGTGAGTTTTCAAGGCATGTCAAATTGAATTGCTACCCACAAGAGACCGAATTCCATTCTCTCGTATTTTAATAATAATTGTGATGTGAAACACACACAGACCACACACACACATTAACACATGCACATGAACACACACATGAACACAAAGATAAGACATGCAAAAGATGGGGAAGAAGCGAGGAATCGTACCCATGAAGCAACCCCAAGAAAATACCATAAGGATGAAGGCATATAGAAACCAAGTGAGAAGCCAACCGAAATGAGAAAGTGAACTATTACCTATTATTAATACATTCAGTACTCAGGGCTAAAGTATCCCGTCAATACAAACAGTTTGTAAAAGTGGTTGAAATTAAAAATTAAAAAAAAAAAAGAGTTAGGAAAGATCCATAAGAAAACAACAAATATTAGACAAGCTCGTCCTTCTGATGTCCATAGGAGATTTCCGTCGACTATAATGATACTCATAGCTTGCATGTGAAGAAATCGGGAAGAGAGCCAAAGTGTTTGTGCCTAAGTTAGCGAGAGTGATTTTATGCCTTCGAGAGACAAAAGCTAAGCGGAAGGTGTTTTGTCTTGATGTAGCATCAAAACAAAAGAAACCTTGGAGAATTGCCAACATATACACCACGAACAAGGGTGTATCTAAACGTTGGAAGCCCATGAACACAAAGGAAGGGAGATGGCGACTTTTATCCACTACTGTTGGCAACTAGGATATCCACTTAGAGGATAGGACAGATCATCTGGATGGGAATGTGCTAAGGAATAACAGACGTCCACATGGGCTCTTGAGACCACCGGAACTTTGGGGAACCATGAGTTAGATTTCGTCTCTGAGGAAAATAAGATATGTTCCTCCCAGTGGCAGACATAACTTTTCCTATCGCAGGTCATGAGCTCGAGTCCAAATCCAGTCATAATTCCTGGAAGAGAAGTCAAAACCTATCCTGTGTACTTATGATCACGGAGGTATGAAAACAGAAAGATATCAGTTTCAAATTGCAAATACAGCCAGACGCTAAAAGTTGTAAAACAAAACACACTCACGAACTAGCAATGAATCCAAGAAAGAAAATCCAAAGGAAAAGAAGAAAGTGCCATGATCGAAGGAATTCTAAAAAACGTAGAGGATGATGCCAAAACTTTTTATGGGCAAACCATATAGTGTTAAATGCATGCATTTCCAAAATTTAAAAACACCGAAAAAGAAAGCCACCTAAAAGGACGACTGAAGGAACAGAATGAAGAAAAACCAAACTCCAAAGGTAACAGAAAAATTGAAATCATACATGTGATTATCAAAATTAAGGAAATATAAACAAACCAATAGGAAAAAAAATCAGGAGATCCCACACTTTGGTTTGAAAACAAGAACAAACCATCTAAGCCATTACTGGGAAACACAGGGAGACAAGCACACAGCTGACAGTATGAAACCAAATGACAAGTGGTAGAAATCAAAAAAGAATAACCTAAAAGGCACATCCACGCATTTATGCTAGCAAATCAAGAACTGATTGAAAAGGATAAATTCCGAGACACATAGAAACATCCAAGATTAGGTCAGGAAACCTTCAAAATCTCAGCTCTCTAGTAGTGACTGAAGCGTTTGAAGCAGTAATCCAACACCTGCCAACACACAGAAGGCCAGGTCCAAGTCATTTTCCTGGGGCACTCTTCTAAGTATTTAGCGAAGGCCTTGTCATGTCCTCTCATCGATTCCAGAGATGGAAGAGGCAGGTAGACTATAAGTCACAAGGATAAAGAACTAATTCAGAAAATGACATTTTAGGAATCCAATCCCATGTCATTTCAATAAGGAAAGATAATAAAAAATATAATGCTTTCCTTTTCTCCTTGTGACTTCCTTTGGTATTCAGAGGGCGGGAATGTTTTCCTCTGAATTTTTGTTGTTGTTGTTGTTGTCTGTTGAAAAAGCATGCCTATCATCCATCATCCGTTATTGACAGAGCATTCACGGATGCTTTAGTTGCTTGTATGTCCTAGTGCTCCTCCTAATATATGCCACAACTCCTGACCACCCATTAAGCATTTCTCTTTTCTGTAACCCTCAGCTTGGTTCTCAGAGTCCTGAGTCACTCCTGGTGGGTCTCCTTCTCTGACTTCTTGCCCTTCAGTTTTCCCTTACTTTACTAAGGGCCAAGGTATTCCTCCCGAGGCACACTGAGGGAAGCCATATGATATTTCCCTTTGTCTGCTTGCCTTTTCCATTACCCCTCACCCAGGCAAGGGACATTCATGTCAAGGCAAGGTCCAGGGTTTCATTCACTTCGATGGCTGAGGAATACTGTGGTGCCGAAATGGACCCAAACTTCCTGATACACTAGTCCTTGCAAGGGCATTGTGGCTCACTCTAAAGGTCTGCTCGAATGGGCCTTGCAAGCCATCAGTATAGGCCATCCCTTTCCTTCTGACTAAAGAGACTTGTTCAACATGTCTATACTCGTTACCACAAGTACAGTTAACTAATGATGACGACGGTTGTAGTCAAGGCCTCTTCCTTAAGAATTAGCTCTGATGCAGAATGTCATTCTCCTCGAAGACTTTGCAAAGTTTGTTAAGTTAAAGCCGGGTAGACAGAGGACAAATCCCTAGGCCGCGTGTTTTAGAACACTAGGAGACGAGGCCACAGACGGCACCATATATCGATGCCCTCACCTTTTTCCATGAAAAGGGACTTTCCGCCCTTTAGTCATCACTGACCCATAGGCTAATGACGCTGACAAAGTATGCTCTCTCCCACAGGATGACAAACCCCACGTGGAGCTCTCATACCCATGAGGCCTCACCGTTTCTTGAAATCTCTAGAAATTGTAGTGGAAATAGCACATCTTTCTGTCTCAGGGGATATGTTGGCCTAAAGGAAGGTATACTGAATGTCATTTTATTTCTACTTTGTCTCTAGGAAGGGGAAGTGGGACATTATCCCACAAGAGAACCTGAGTTCTTGTTCAGGCTCAGAGGGCTCCTGTTCTGTCCTTCCCGGGGCTTCATTCCTAAAGCCATAGGACACCAATTTATGGAAGAGGGACAGCTGCTTCAGTGAAGCCAGCATCTGTGATGTCACAAAGCTTTGAGGTCATAGCAACCACTCCTCATCAACCCACGCCTGATCACGACACTAGGCTGGAATATTCATGGGTGCGCTAAGAGGTCCTCAAGGCGTCCCTAACCACTGGACCCGCCTGGGTCCCTCACCATGGTAGTTTGCGAAGTGAGTCGGTGTCACATTCTCCATGACACAATTTGTAGTGTGTGGTCGTGACTGTCAGCACCAACCCTCTGGAATCCGGAGAACGGCAAGCATCCTTCATTCCATCTTAGCCATGACAGGCCAAGAAACAATCATACCGCCAGCAAAACCTCAGGGGAGGAAATACGAGCCCTGTGCAAGGGTGAGGCCTTTACACCCAAATTAGGAGCTCTTGAACAGGAAAAGGACCACCCAAGGAAATCTCAAAGTGAATCCATGGAACCGTGCCAAAGGCATGTCTAGATTCTTCCACAGCAAAGACACGAGTACCTCGAGCTTCTCCAGAAATGGTGCCAAGAAGGCATCCCCATCTTCCAAAACCATGCATCTAAGGCAGACTCTACACCCTAGAACCTTAGGTCCAGGATGGACTCATGTACTTGGAGTCCATAGGAGCCAAAAGAGAGAGTGTTGGAAGACACCCTTAGCCCAAGTGAAGCCATCTGAAAGACTTCCGTGCCCGTTTCAGGAAGACAATTTGTATGTCCAAAAGGACGCATTGAAGAGGATTCGAATGGGGAAGAACCTGGAGTACCCCCTCAGGGTGGAGCAGCTACCCTTTGTTGAACTGTATGGAGATTTGGCAGCACCAGCCTGCCTTCACCTCTCATGACCATCACCCATTGGCTTCATGCGATAAGCAAACAGTGCCTCTTGTGGAGATGGGCATGTTCCAATGGAGCCCCGAGAGGATGCACAATGTGTCAACACGGGGTCAATACAGCACAACAGACATCGGATGCTGCAGGTTGGTGAGGAGATCCAGGATGACAAAGAACAGGGGAATTAACAAGGAGCTCTGAGCGACAGTCGGGAATTTTAGGATGGTGGCAGGCTCTTGTACCTGGCTGCCCTCCATAGGAAGCTAGGTCAAAATTCAATAAAACATCCTCAGGCCTCAGTCAATTATTGTGCACTGGTTTTGTTTTGTTATATTGTACAATGGTGCGCATGCTCGTATTGGACAGAAAAGCATAGAAATCCCAGTCAGGGGGTGGAGCCGGAGAGGGAGAAGCTTACTTGAGACCAGATTCAATGCCTAGACCCAGGAATCCTGAGTTAATATGAAGGCCGCCTCTGAACTGATGGACATAACCAGGGACCCAACCATTGACCTCTGAAAACCTCCTGGTTCTAGACAAGAACTGCTGCTCTGTCATTGTTCAGAAATGCAGGGGATAAAGATTTTGGCTTGGGAATGTGTTGCTTGAGCTATCCGGCCTGCTTCGAGAGCTGATATAGCTTTTCTTCTTGAAGTCAGTGACTGGGCTATGAACAAACTATTCTCCGATGCCTATTTGCCTAAAGAGAATACCTCCATGCCTATATTTTTCAAGGGGAATGGAACTATGTCTTTTGGTGCTCTGCTTCTTTGGAAGGTGATGGCAGTCCTTGGTGCCCCTGATTCTGGACCTCTGTCTCTGCTCCCAGATGAGGGTCATTTTCAGCCCCAATTTCTCCAATCTACGTTCAGGGATCTTTTCTTTCTCTCACTCTTACTTCTCCTATAAGAGGCACCTCTTTCATTTCCGTGGAGATTCACTAAGCTCAATTTCATGTTACATCATTCTGCCTTCTCTATGCAGGAAAAAGACGGTGTTCTTTCGAGTCGATGTCTCACAAGCCTACTGATCTGAGAACTCCAGCCCTCAAGACTTGTGTTGTCAAGAACTCGTGCCCTCCAGACCGTCTGCATGTCACAGCTAACGGCAATTGTAAACAGGTCCTTGTGGGTTCCCAGTGTGTCCTGCTCTCCTGTGCCTTTGTCCTCTGCATGGGCTCATGGCCCTCTGATCCATTAACCAACCAAATGTCCCCTGAGCTGAGCCATGTCTCCAAATTCTCCCATCATCTCTGCGACTTCCGTTCTCTTTGGCTACCTTGTAGGCTTCAGGTTAATTTCACCCCATTGCAGTTGTTGTTGACATATTCCTGTTGACTTCATGGCAGAATACAAGCATAAAGTTATGAGACACTAATACCATTTCACTATCCTCCATGTCACCGCAAATTCATACTGAGACATAAGCAAGAATGAATTCTTCCACTTGTCTCATATGGCAGTGTTGCGGAGAGCATTGTGCTTCGTCACATCTATCATTCTCAGAAAGACAACAAACAGAGGATTTCACTCCCTCATGACAGTCAAGAAACATATGAAAAAGCAAGAGTATTGGGACAAACGGTATGACTCTAATGAGGAACTCAAATGCTGGTGTTTCGTTGAAGGCAGTTTTGTGAGAACACGTGTTTCTTGAAGAGGACAAGAGATGACATTCCTTGCAGAAGATTTTCCTGAAATGGATGGAATGTGAGTTTTCAAAGCATATCAAATTGAATTGCTACCCATAAGAGACCGAATTCCTACCCTTAATATTTTAATAATAACTGTTATGTGAAACATACACAGACCAACACACATTAAAACATTCACATGCACACACAAAAACATAAGACATGCAAAAGATGGGGAGGAGGCGAGGAATCGTACTAATGAAGCAACAGCAAAGAATATACCATAAAGGGAAAAGGATAACAGAATCCAAGTGAGAAGCCAGCTGAAATAAGAAAGTGAACTATTACCTATCAATAATACATTCATTACTCAGGACTAAAGTCTCCCGTCAATACAAACAGTTGGTAGGAGTGGTTGAAATTCCAAAACAAAACAAAACAAAACAAAACAAAAGGTAGAAAGGATCCACAAGAAAACACATATATTAAAAAAGCTCGACTTCCTGTTGCCCATAGGAGATTTTCTTCGACTATAAATATACTCATAGCTTGCAAGTGAAGAAATTGGGAAGACGTAGTAGAAGAGAGCCAAAATGTTTGTACCTAAGTCAGCGAGAGTGATTTTATGCCTTCAAGAGACAAAAGATTAGCGGAAGGTGTTTTGTCTGGATGGAGCATGAAAATAACAGATTCCTGGAAGAATTGCCAACATATACACCATGAACAAGGGTGTATCTAAACTTTGGAAGCCTATGAACAGACAGGAAAAGAGATGGTGACTTTAATCCAATACTGTTGGGAACTATGATATCCATGATAAGCACAGGACAGAACATCTGGATGGGAAGGAGATAAGGAATAAAAGACGTCCACATGCGCTCTCAAGACAACCTGAACTTTGAGGATCAATGAGTAAGATTGTGTCTCTGAGGACAATAAGATATGTTCTTCCCATGACAGACCTAACCTTCTCTATCCCAGGTCATGAGGTTGAATCCAAATCCAGTGGTAATGCATGGAAGAGAAGTCAAAACCTATCTTGTACTCTTATGATCACAAAGGTATGAAACAGGAAGATATCACTTTCAAATTGGAAATGCACATATTGGGAAGCCATATGATATTTCCCTTTCTCTGCTTGCCTTTTCCATATCCCATCAGCCAGGCATGGGTCCTTCATGTCATTGCAAGGTCCAGGGGTTCATTCACTTAGGCGATTGAGTTATACTGTGGTGCGGAAATGGACCCAAACTTCCTGATTCACTAGTTCTTGCCAGGGCATTGTGGCTCACTCCAAAGGTCTGCACGAATGGGCCTTGCAAGCCGTCGGTATAGGCCGTCCCTTTCCTTCTGACTAAAGACACTTGGTCAACATGTCTATACCCGTTACCACAACAAGTACAGTTAACTAATGATGACGACGGGTGCGTTCCAGGCCTCTTCCTTAAGAGTTAGCTCTGATGCAGAATGTCACTATCCTCGAAGACTTTTCAAATGTGTTTAAGGGAAAGCCAGGTCGACAGAGGCCTAATCCCTTAGCCTCGTGTTTCAGACACTAGGAGACGAGGCCACAGAGAGCACCATATATCGATGCCCTAAGCTTTATCCTCGAAAAGGGACTTTCCGCCCCTTAGTCAACACTGACCCATAGGCTAAGAAGCTTGCAAAGAACGCTTACACCCACAGGATGACAATCCCCATGGTGAGCTGGTCATTCTTGCAAGGCCTCACTGTTTCTTGAGATCTCTAGAAATTGTAGTGGAAATAAGTGACCTTGCTGTCTCCGGGACATGTTGGCCTAAAGGCAGGTATACTGAATGTCAATTTCTTTCTTCTCTGTGTCTAGAAAAAGGAAGTGGGACATACACCCACAAGACAATCTGAGTTCTCGACCAGGCTCAGAGGGCTCTTGCTCAGTCCTTCAGTGGCTTCCTAATTAAAGCCATAGGACACTAATATCATCATAAAGGGACAGATGCATCAGTGAAGCCACCATCTGTGAGGTCACAAAGCTTTGAGGTCATAGCAACCACTACTAATCAACCCATGCCTGATCACTACACTTGGCTAGAGTAATCATGGGTGGGCCAAGAAGACCCCACTGTCCCAAATCGCTGGAGCTTCCTGGCTCTCTCACCAAGGCACTTTGTGAAGCGAGTCGGTGTCACCTTCTCCAAGGCCCAATTCGTAGTGTTTGGTCGTAACTGTCAGCACCAGCCCTCTGGAATTCGAAGAAAGGCACGAATCCCTCATTCCATCAGAGCCACGACAGGCCAAGGAACAATCAGACTGAAAGCAGCAGGCTCAGGGGAGGAAACCCGAGCCCTGTGCAAGGATGAGGCCCTCTCACGCAATCACGGAGCTCTGAAGAGGAAAACGGACACCCAAGGAAAGCTCATGGTGAACCCCTGCAACTGTATCAAAGACATGTCTGGATTCTTCCACAGCGAGGACACAAGTACCTCAAGTGTCTCCAGAAATGGTGTAACAAGGACTCCCAATCTTCCAAAATGACCATGCATTCAAGGCAGACACTACAACCTAGAACCATAGGTCCAGGATGGACTCATGTTCTTGGAGTCCACAGGAGCCAACGGAGAGCCTGTTGGAAGAGACCAATAGCCCAAGTGAAGCCATTTGAAAGACTTTCATGCCCGTTTCAGGAAGACAACCTGTATGTCCAAAAGGACAATTGAAGAGGTTTCGAATGTGAAGAACCTGGGGTACTTCCTCAGGGTGGAGCAGCTACCCGCTGTGGAAATTCATGGAGATGTGGCAGCACAAGCCTGCCTTCACACTCATGACAATTCCCACATGGTTTCATGCGATAAGCAAACAGTGCCTCTGGCGGAAGATGGGCACTTTCCAATGGAGCCCGAGAGGATTCACAGTGTGTCAAAAAGGGTTCAGTACAGCGCGACAGCGGATGCTGCAGGTTATTTAGGAGATCCAGGAACATAGAACAGGAGAATGAACAAGGGAAATCTGAGCGCAGGTCGGGCATTTTAGGATGGTGGGGGGATCTCTGTACCTTGTTGCCCTTCTTAGGAACCTAGGTCTAAAGTCAATAAAACATCCTCTGGCCCCAGTCAATTATTGTGCACTTGTTTTGTCTTTGTTATCTTGCCCAAAGATGCACATGCACGTATTGGACAGAGAGGCAGAGATATCCCAATCCGTGGGTGGAGCTGGAGAAGGAGAATCTTACTTGCCCCTGATCAGAGAACCTACAGGAGACAATGCCAAGACCCTGGAATCATCAACTCAACAGAACGCAGGGCTGCAGAATGCTGTGTTCAGAGAGAACATGTGGTCAATGCTTTCTTCTCATCCCCTATGGGAGTATCTTTTCTCCTAGACAAAGCATCGTGGACTGAGGAAAGCAGTCCTCCAAGTGTTCCACGGTTGGGATTTTGTGTTGGCAGGGTAGGCATCCAATGTCATCAACTACCTCTCTTTGCCAGTAGCTCTGTCTTGATACTGCTAGTGCGAGAGCACAAAATTTTTATGTACCCATTGAGACACCTCCACAAACAATGCCTTTCACGATGCACTCCCAGGACTCACCATCTTCCCACTGCTTGCTTCTCCTGATATTGTCTCTGATCATTGTCTCCAGGCTCCTGCACCTGCTTGCTTGTTGTTTTCCTATGAGGGAAAAGGACGGTGTTCTTTCGATTCGATGTCTGCCAAGCCTGCTGAGCTGAAAATTCCAGCTTTCAAGACTTGTGTTGTCAGGAAATCATGCCCTTCAGACCCTCAGTGTGTCACAGCAAAGGGCACTGGGTGACAGGTTCCTTGTGGGTTATCAATGTGCCCTGCTCTCCTGTGCCTTTACCCTATGCATGGGCTCACGGCTCTCTGATCCACAAACCAACCAAATCACCCTTGAGCTATGTCTCCTACCTTGTCCCATGATCTCTGCAACTTCCATTCTCTTTCGCTGTGGAGTTTACCTTGTAGGCTTCAGGTAAAAATCGACCCCTTGCAGTTGTTGTGGTCATCTTCCTGTTGCCTTCATGGCTGAAGACAAGCATGAGGTTATTAGACACTACTACCATCTCACTGTCCTCCATGTCACTGCAAATTCATATTGAGACATAAGCAATAATGAATTCTTCCACTTGTCTCATATGGCAGTGCTGCAGAGAGCATTGGGCTTCGTCACATCTATCATTCTCAGAAAGACAACAAACAGACGATTTCACTCCCTCATGACACTCAAGAGTCATACGAAAAAGCAAGGGTATTGGGACAAACAGTACGACTCTAATGAGGAACTTATATGGTGGTGTTTGTTTGAATGCAGTTTTGTGAGAACACGTGTTTCTTGAAGAGGACAAGAGATGACATTCCTCACAGAAGATTTTCCTGAAACTGATGGAAAGTGAGTTTTCAAGGTATGTCAATTTTAATTGCTACCCATAAGAGACTGAATTCCTATCCTTCGAATTTTAATCATAAGTGTTATGTGAAACACACACAGACCACACACACATTAACATATTCACATGCCCACAAACATGAATACACAGAAGGATAAGACATGCCATAGATGGGGAGGAAGAGAGGAATCGTACCAAAGAATCAACCCCAAATAAAATACAATTAAGGTGAAAGGCAAATAGTATCCAATGATAAGCCAACCGAAATGAGAAAGTGAACTATACCTATCAATAATTCCTTCTGTATTCAGGACTAAAGTCTCCCGTCAATAGAAACAGTTTGTAGCAGTGTTTGAAATTCAAAAAAAAAAAAAAATGGTAGAGAAGATCCATAATAAAACAACAAATATTAAACAAGCTCGACCTTCTGTTGCCCATAGGATATTTCCTTAGACTATAAAGATATGTAAACCTTTAAGGAAAAGAAATTGGGAAGACCCATGATATAGTCATGCCAAGGAGAATATGGCCAAAGTGTTTGTGCCTAAATCAGTGATAATGATTTTATGCCTTCGAGAGACAAAAGATTAGCAGAAGGTGTTTTGTATTGATGGAGCATCAAAACAACAAAACCTGGAAGAATTGCCAACATATACACCAAGAACAATGGTGTATCTATACGTTGGAAGCCTATGAACACACACGAAGGGAGATGGCGAATTTTTCCAATACTGTTGGGAACTATGATATCCATGTTAAGCATAGAACAGATCATCTGAATAGGAAGGAGCTAAAAAAGAAAACACGTCCACAGGGCTCTTGAGACCACTGGAACTTTGGGGATCCATGAGTAAGATTGCGTCTCTGAAGACAATAAGGAATGTTCTTCCCAGCGGCAGACCTATCTTTGTCTATTCGGGTCATGAGCTCAAGTCCAAATCCAGTCGTAATTCATGGAAGAGAAATCAAAGCCTATCCTGGGCACTTATGATCACGAAGGTATGAAAACGGAAAGATATCACTTTCAAATTGGAAATATAGTCATACCCTAAAGGTTGGAAAACACAACACACTCACGAACTAGCAATGAATGCAAGAAAGAAAATCGAAAGGAAAAGCAGAAAGAGCCATGAACAAAGGAATGTCAAGAAACTTATGGGATGATGCCAAAACATTTTATGGGGAAACCACATAGGGTTAAATGCATGCATTTCGAAAATTTAAAAACACCGATAAAGAAAGCCACCTAACTGGACGTTTGAAGCAACCGAATGAAGAAAAACCGAACACCAGTGTTAACAGAAAAATTGAAATCATACATGTGATTATCAAATTAAGGAAATACAAACAAACAAATAGGAAAAAAAATCAGGAGATCTCACACTTCAGATTTGAAAACACGAACAAACCGCAGAAGACATTACTGGAAAAAAATAGGGAGAGAAGCACACAACTGACAGTATGGAACCACATGACAACATGTCAAAGGAAAAAAGAATAACCTAAGAGGCACATCCAGATATTTATGCTAGCAATCCAAGAACTGAGAGAAAAGATTAAATACCCACACACAAAGAAAATCAGAAGATTAGGTCAGGAAACCTAGAAAATCTCAGCTCTCTAGTATTGACTGAAGCGTATGGAGCAGTAATCCAACACCTGCCAACACACAAAAGGCCAGGTCCAAGGTATTCTCCTGGGCCACTCTTCTAGGTATTTAGCGAAGGCATTGTCATGTCCTCTCAAGGATTCCAGAGATGGAAGAGGCGGGTAGACTCTAATTCACAAGGATAAAAACCCAATTCAGAGAAGGACATTTTAGGAAACCAATCCGATGTCATTTCAATAAGGAAAGATAATAAAAAATATCATTCTTTCCTTTTCTCCCAGTGAATACCTTTGGTTTTGAGAGGGCCAGATTGTTTTCCTATGAATTTATGTTGTTGTTGTTGCTGTTCTGTTGAGAATGCCTTCCTATCATCCATCATCCGTTTTTGATAGAGTATTCATTAATGCTTTAGTTGCATGTACATCGTAGTCTCCTCCTAATATATGCCACAAGTCCTGAACACCATTAGGCAGTTCTCATTTCTGTAATCCTCAGCTTAGTTCTCAAATTCCTGAGTCACTCCTGGTGGGTCTCCATTGCTGACTTCTTCCCCTTCATTTTTTCTTCCTTTACTAAGGGTCAAGGTATTCCTCCAGAGGAACATATTGTGGGAAGCCATATGATATTTCCCTTTGTCTGCTTGCCTTTTCCATTTCCCATCAGCCAGGCATTGGACATTTATGTCAAGGCATGTTCCAGGGGTTTATTCACTTCAACTGCTTAGGAATCCTGTGGTGCCGAAATGAACCCAAGCTTCCTGATCCACTAGACCTTGCCAGGTCATTGTGGCTCACTCCAAAGTACTGCTCGAATGGGCCTTGCAAGTCGTGATTATAGGCCGTCCCATTCCTTTTGACTAAAGAGACTTGGTCAACATGTCTATACCCGTTACCACAACAAGTACAGTTAAATAATGATGACAACAGGTGCGGTCCAGGCCTCTTCCTTAAGTGTTAGCTCTGACGCAGAATATCACTCTCCTCGAAGAATTTGCAAAGGTTTTTAAGTGAAAGCAAGGTCAACAGAGGCCTAATCCCTTAGCCGCGTGTTTCAGAACACTAGGAGACGAGGCCACAGACAGCACCATATATGGATGTCCTCATTTTTTTTACTCGAAAAGGGAATTTCCGTCCCTTAGTCATCACCTAACAAAGGAAAAAGACGCTGAGAAAGGACGCTATCATCCACAGGATGACAAACCCCACGGAGAGCTGATCATACCCCGGAGGCCTCACTGTTTCCTGAGATCTCTAGAAATAATAGTGGAACTAGGACAGTTTAATGTCTCTGTGGAAATGGTGGCCTAAATGAAGGTATACTAAATGTCATTTTCTTTTCTCTTAGTCTCTAGGAAGGGGAAGTGGGACATTATCGCACCAGACAACCTGAGTTCTTGTTCAGGCTCAGAGGGCTGTTGTTCTGTCCTTCCCGGGGCTTCCTAACTAAAGCCATAGGACACCAAGGTCATGGGAGATGGACAGCTGCTTCAGTGAAGCCAGCATCTGTGATTTTACAAAGCTTTGAGTTTGTAGCAAACACTCCTCATCAACCCTTGCCTGATCAGTACACTTTTCTATAGTATTCATGGGTGGGCAAGAGGACAGGAAGCCGTCCCAAACCACTGCAGCCACCTGGGTCTCTCACCAAGGCAGTTTGCGAAGCGAGATTCTGTCACCTTCTCCATGGCCTATATCGTAGAGATTGCTCGTGATTTTCAGCACCAGCCCTCTGGACTCTGGAGAGAGGCAAGGATCCCTCATTTCATCTGGGCCACTCAACGAAAGCTCAAAGTGAACACCTGCAACCATGCCAAAGACATGTCTGGATATTCCACAGCAAGGAATGAGACCTCGAGCATCTCCAGATACGGTGCAAACAAAGCGTTCCGATCTTCCAAAATGACCATGCATCCAAGGCAATCTCCACACCCTAGAACCTTAGGTCCAGGATTGACTCATGTACTTGGAGTCCACAGGAGACAACAAAGAGCGTGTTGGAAGAGACCCGTAGCCCAAGTGAAGCCATCTGAAAGACTTCCGTGCCCGTTACAGGAGGACAAAATGTATGTAGAAAAGGACGCATTGAAGAGGATTCAAATGTGGAGGAACCTTGAGCACTCCCTCAGGGTGGAGCAGCTACCCTCTGTGGTACTGCATGGAGATGTGGCAGCACAAGCCTGCCTTCACCCTCTCATGACTATCCCCCAAATGGTTTCATGTGTGCCCATCTTCCGCAAGAGGCGGTCAGTGCCTCTTGCAGAAGATGGGCATGTTCCTAGGAGCCCCGATAGGATGCATAATATGTCAACAAGGGGTTAGTACAGCATGACAGACAGCAGATGCTGCGAGTTGGTGAGGAGATCCAGGAAGACAAAGAACAGGAGAATAAACAAGGGAGCTCTGAGCGAATGTCGGGCATTTTAGGATGGTGGGAGTTTCTCTGTACCTGGCTTCCCTCCATAGGAACCTAGGTCCAAATTCAATAAAACATCTTCAGGACCCAATCAATTATTGTTCACTGGTTTTGTCTTTGTTATCCTGTACAAATATGTGCATGCTCATATTGGACAGAGAGGCAGAGAGATCCCTATCAGGGGGTGGAACTGGAGAGGGAGAAGCTTACTTGCTCCTGAGCGGAGAACCTGAGACCATATTCGATACCAAGACTCTGGAATCATGAGTTGATTTCAACTCCGCGTCTGGTCTGATGGACACAACCCGGGACTCAACCACTCACGTCTGAGTACCTCCTAGTTCTAGACAAGAGACCTGCTCTGTCATTTTTCAAAAATGCAGGGGATAAGAATTTTGTCTTGGGCTGGTATTTCTTGAGCTATCCTGGCCTGCTTCGAGAGCTGGTATAGCTTTTCCTCTTGAAGTCAGTGACTGGGCTATGGACAAACTATTCACCCATGACTATTGCCAAAAGATATTCTTCCATGCCTAGATTTTCCAGGGGGAATGACACTATGTCTTTTTGTGCTCTGTTGCTGTGAAAGGAGATGATAGTCCTCTGTACCTCTGATTCTGGACCTCTGTTTCTGCCCCCAGATGAGGGTCATTTTCGACCCTGATTTCTCAAATCCATGTTCAGTCCTCTTTTCTTTTTCTCACTTTTACTCTCCTACAAAAGCACCTCTTTCAATTCCTTGGAGATGATGATTCCCTAAGCTCAGTATCATGTTCCATCATTCTGCCTTTTCTCTTAGAATTTGCTTCCTTATTTTCTTGGCCTATTCTTCTCAGTCACTATTTGGATCTTCCAATTATGCCATGTTCCCGTACTTTGCATCCAGTCTCCAACCAATCTTCTCTTCAGGAGCTCTTTATGTTCTTTTATCTTTATCAGTTTTGTCTCTGTGGTTTGAGACTCTTTGATATCTTCTATGTTTTTGGATGGACAGGGAGTATCCAGGCCGCTGCTTTCAATAAACCACCGGGCGTATTCTATATAGAGGTTTCACTCTGATTGCCTAGCCGTGATCATTTTCGTTCTTTTTTTCTTGGCATCAATTGATTCTTCCATTTTTTGTTTGGATCTATTTCTCTGTCTCCGATCTGTATTCGATAAACGCATTCTGTTTTCTAAACTGAGGATAATTTCTTTAGGAAGAAGAGATCCTGGAGTGACCATGGTCTAGACTTTAAGGTTTTGCGAGTGTGTGTGTTGTTTGTATGTGCGTGTGTGTGTTTGTGTGTGAATGTGTTGCATGCATGCTATCCACTGTGTGTTTTGGCTGACTCTGTCCTTGAGGTCAGTCATCTGTAGTGTCTCTCCTGGCCTGCCGTTTGATGTTTTTGGTGTCCAGGCTGAATATTCTGAGGTTTAGCTCGGTGGGCTCTGGTAAGTTGTGAAAGGAGACATTCCACCAACTCAGCTGAATGCAGGCCTGCAGAATCCTGTGTTCAGAAGAGAACATGTGGTCAAGGCTTTCTTCTTGTCCCCTATGGGAGAATCTGTTCTCCAAGGACTAAGCAATTTGGACTGAGGAGGGCAGTCCTCCAAGTGTTCCACGGTATAGAGTTTGCTTGTGATTTTCAGCACCAGCCCTCTGGACTCTGGAGAAAGGCAAGCATCCCTCATTCCATCAGGGCCACTCAACGAAAGCTCAAAGTGAACCCCCAAAACCATGCCAAAGACATGTCTGGATCTTCCACAGCAAGGAATGAGACCTCGAGCGTCTCCAGATACGGTGCAAACAAAGCGTTCCAATCTTCCAAAATGACCATGTATCCAAGGCAATCTCCACACCCTAGAACCTTAGGTCCAGGATTGACTCATGTACTTGGAGTCCACAGGAGACAACGGAAAGCATGTTGGAAGAGACCCGTAGCCCAAGTGAAGCCATCTGAAAGACTTCCATGCCCGTTACAGGAAGACAAAATATATGTAGAAAAGGACGCATTGAAGAGGATTCAAATATGGAGGAACCTTGAGCACTCCCTGAGGGTGGAGCAGCTACCCTCTGTGGTACTGCATGGAGATGTGGCAGCACAAGCCTGCCTTCACCCTCTCATGACTATCCCCCAAATGGTTTCATGCGTGCCCAGTGCCTCTTGCGGAAGATGGGCATGTTCCTACGAGCCCCGATAAGATGCATAATATGTCAACAAGGGTTTAGTACAGCATGACAAACAGCGGAATCTGCGAGTTGGTGAGGAGATCCAGGAAGACAAAGAACAGGAGAATGAACAAGGGAGCTCTGAGCGAATGTCGGGCATTTTAGGATGGTGGGAGTTTCTCTGTACCTGGCTTCCCTCCATAGGAACCTAGGTCCAAATTCAATAAAACATCTTCAGGACCCAATCAATTATTGTTCACTGGTTTTGTCTTTGTTATCCTGTACAAATATGTGCATGCTCGTATTGGACAGAGAGGCAGAGAGATCTCTATCAGGGGGTGGAACTGGAGAGGGAGAAGCTTACTTGCTCCTGATCAGAGAACCTGAGACCAGATTCGATACCAAGACTCTGGAATCATGAGTTGATCTCAAGTCCGCGTCTGGTCTGATGGACACAACCCGGGACTCAACCATTGACGTCTGAGTACCTCCTAGTTCTAGACAAGAGACCTGCTCTGTCATTTTTCAAAAATGCAGGGGATAAGGATTTTGGCTTGGGCTGGTGTTGCTTGAGCTATCCTGGCCTGCTTCGAGAGCTGGTATAGCTTTTCCTCATGAAGTCAGTGACTGGGCTATGGACAAACTATTCACCCATGACTATTGCCAAAAGATATTCTTCCATGCCTAGATTTTCCAGGGGGAATGACACTATGTCTTTTTGTGCTCTGTTGCTGTGAAAGGAGATGATAGTCCTCTGTACCTCTGATTCTGGACCTCTGTTTCTGCCCCCAGATGAGGGTCATTTTCGACCCTGATTTCTCAAATCCATGTTCAGTCCTCTTTTCTTTTTCTCACTTTTACTCTCCTACAAAAGCACCTCTTTCAATTCCTTGGAGATGATGATTCCCTAAGCTCAGTATCATGTTCCATCATTCTGCCTTTTGTCTTAGAATTTGCTTCCTTATTTTCTTGGCTTATTCTTCTCAGTCACTATTTGGATCTTCCAATTATGCCATGTTCCCGTACTTTGCATCCAGTCTCCAACCAATCTTCTCTTCAGGAGCTCTTTGTGTGTGTGTGTGTGTGTGTGTGTGTGTGTGTGTGTGTGTGTGTTTGTGTATGTTTATGGCATGCATGCCATCTGCTGTTGTGTACGTCTGACCCTTCCTTGAGACCAATCAACTGCTAGGGCCCTCCTTTCCTGACGTTTTATGTGTTTTTGGTCCGGGCTGAATATGCTGAGGTTTACATAGGTGGGCTCTGGTGTGCCTGTGAAAGGAGACATTCCACCAACTCAAAAGAATTCAGGTCTGCAGACTGCTGTGTTCAGAAGAGAGCATGTGGTCAAAACTTTCTTCTCGTGCCCAATGGGGGAGTCTGTTCTCTATGGACTAAGCATCTTGGACTGAGGAAGTCCAAGTCTCCATGGAAGTGCTCCAAGTGCTCCATGGTTGGGATTTCGTGTTGGCAGGCTTGGCAGCAAATGTCCTCACTGTCCTTCTTGGCCAATAGCTCTGTCTTGATGCTGCTGGTGAGAGAGCCCAAAACTTCTTATGCCCCCATTGAGTCATTTCCACAAACAATGCCTCTCATGGATGCACTGCCAGGTCCCACCATCTTCCCAATGCTTCTCCTGGTATTGTCTCTGATCATTGTCTCCAGGCAGTCTGCACCTGGTTGCTTCTTGGTGTCCTATGCAGGAAAAATGTGGTGTTCTTTCAAGCCGATGTCTGCCAAGCCTACCGATTTCAAAAATCTAGCCCTCACAACTTGTGTTTCAAGAACTTGTGCCCTTCAGATCCTATGCTCATAACAGCCCATGGCACTGGGATACAGGTTTCTTGTGGGTTCCCAGTGAGCCATGCTTTCCTGTGCCTTTGTCCTTTGAATGGTATCTCTGCCCTCTGATGCATGAACCACACAAATCTAGACTGAGCCATGTCTCCAACCTTCTGCCTTAGTCTCTGTGCTTTCCATTCTCTTCACTGTGGAGATTACTTTGTAGGGTTCAGGTCAATATCCACCCCATTGCAGTTTATGTTGTCCTCTTTCTGTTGCTTTCATGGCTGAATACAAACACGAGGTTATTAGCCACTACTACCATCTCACTGTCGTCCATGTCACAGCAAATTCTTACTAAGACATAAGCCAGAATGAATTCTTCCACATGTCTCATGTGGCAGGGTTGGGGAGACCATTGGGCTTCATCACATCTATCATTCTCAGAAAGAAAACTGACTGTTTGTCTCAGAAGGACAAAACCAGAAGATTTCACTGCCTCAAGACAGTCAAGAAACATATGAAAAAGCAAGGGGTATAGGGACAAAAAATCTACTCTTATGAGTCACAAAAATTTGGTGTTTGTTTGAAGGCAGTTTTGTAAGAATATGTGTTTTTTGAAGAGGAAACTAGATGACGTCCTTTGCAGAAGATGTTCAGAAATGAATGGAATGTGATTTTTCAAGGCATCTAAAATTCAGTTGCTATCCTTAAGCGACCGAATTCTTATCTCTTGAAATTTAATTATAAGTGTTATGTGAAACACACACAGACCACACACACATTAACACCAGCACATGCACACACAACTGAACACACTCACATATAAGACACGCAAAAGAGAGAGAGGAAGTCAGAATCACACTAAGGAATCAACCCCACAGAAAATACCATAAAGGGGAAATGCAAAGAGAATTCAAGTCAGAAGCCAACCAAAATGAGATGTGAACTACTTATCTATCAATAATTCATTCAGTATTCAGGATTAAACTCTCCCGACAATACAAACTCTTCATAAGAGTGCTTGAAATCACCAAAAAAAAAAGGCAGAAAATATCCATAAGAAAACAAAAATATTATAAAGCTCGACCTTTTCTTGACAATAGGAAATTTCCTTCGAATATAAAGATACATATGGCTTGAAAGCGAAGATATTGGGAATACGTAGGATACACTATGCCAAGGGGAAGAGAGCCAAAGTGATTGTGCCTACGTCAAATGGAGCGATTTTATGCCTCCGAGAGACAAAAGATTAGCAGAAGTTGTTTTGTCTTGATGAAGCATCCAAACACCAGACACCGCAAATTCTTACTGAGACTTAAGCAAGAATGAACTCTTCCACATGTCTCAAGTGACAGGCTTGCAGAGAGCTTTGGGCTCTGTCATATCTATCATTCTCAGAAAGAAAACTAACAGACTATTTCACTCCCTCAAGACAGTCAAGAAACATATGAAAAACCAAGGGGTATAGAGGCAAACAATAGAATTCTAATGAGGCACAAAAAATGTGGTGTTTGTTTGAAGGCAGTTTTGTGGGAATACGTGTTTATGGAAGAGGACAAATGACATTCCTTCCAGAAGATGTTCTTGAAACGGATAAAATGTGAGTTTACAAGGCATGTCAAATTGAATTGCTAACCTAAAGAGACCCAATTCCTACTTCTTGAAATTTAATTATAAGTTTTGTGTGAAACACACACAGACCACGCACACATTAAGACATGCACATGCACACACACACGAACACACACACAGATAAGACACACATAAGATGGGGAGGAAGTGAGAAATCGTACTAATGAAGCATCCCCAAAGAAAATACCATAAAAGGGAAAGGCACAGAGAATTCAAGTCAGAAGTCAACCGAATTGAGAAAGTGAACTTCTTACCTAACAATAATTCATTCAGCATTAAGGGCGAAAGTCTCCCATCAATACAAACATTTTGTAGGAGTGGTTGAAATTACAAAAAATAAAATAAAATAAAATAAAAGGAAATAAAATAAAATAAAATAATAAAATAAACCAAAAAGAAAAAAAAAATGAGAATAGATCCATCATAAAACAACAAATATTAAACAAGTTCGAATTCTGATGCCCATAGGAGATTTCCTTTGACTATCAAGAACACATAGCTTGAAAGTGACAAAATTTGGAAACGTAGGTTATGCTCTTGCCAAGGAGAAGAGAGCCAAAGTGATTGTGTCTAATTCATCTAGAGTGATTTTATGCCTTTGAGAGACAAAAGAGAGCAGAAGTTGTTTTGTCATGATGGAGCATCAAAACATCAGATACCTGGAAGAACTGCCAACATATATACCAGAACATGGCTATATCTAAACGTTGGAAGCATATGAACAGAGAGGAAGGGAGATGGGGACTTTAATGCAATATTGTTGGGGACTATGATATCCACGTTAAGCACAGCACAGATCATCTGGATGGAAAGGTGCTAAGGAATAACAGACGTCCACATGGGCTCTCGAGACCACCTGATCTTTGGGGATCCATGAGTAAGATTGTCTCTGAGGACAGTAAGATATGTTCTTCCCAGCGGCAGACCTAACTTTGTCTATCGCAGGTCCTGAGCTTGAGTCCAAATCCAGTCTTAATTCATGGAAGAGAAGTCAAAACCTATCCTGGGCACTTATGATCACGAAGGTATGAAAATGGGAAGATATCACTTTCAAATTGGAAATACAGCCATACCCTAAAGGTTGGCAACCAACACACTCATGAACTAGCAATGAATGCAAGAAAGAAAATCCAAAGGAAATGCAGAAAGAGCCATGAACAAGGGAATGTCATGACACATAAGCAGTGATGCTAAAACATTTTATTTGGAAACCATAAAGGGTCAAACGCATGAATTTCCATAAATTTAAACACACACACACACACACACACACACACACACACACACAAAAAGGAACCTAACTGGACGCCTGAAGGAACAAGTAGAAGAAGAGCTGAACTCCAAAGTTAACAGAAACAATGAAATCATAGATATGATTATCGAAATAAAGGAAATACAAACAAACCATTAGAAAAAAAATCCGGAGATCTCACACTTCAGTTCTGAAAACATGAACTAACTGCAAAAGCCATTACTGGGATATAGCAGGGAGACAAGCACACAGCTGAAAGTAAGAAACCACATGAAAACTGGTATAAAGGAAAAAAGAATAACTTAAGAGGCTCATACACACATTTATGCTAGCAAATCCAAGACCGGAGAGATTGGTTAAATTCCCAGACACATAGAAACTCCCAAGATTAGGTCAGGAAACCTACAAAATCTCAGCTCTTTAGTAGTGACTGAAGCGTTTGAAGCAGTAATCAAACACCTGCCAGCACACAGAGGGCCAGGTCCAAGTCATTTTCCTGGGCCACTCTTCCAGGTATTTAGCGAAGGCAATGTCATGTCCTCTCATCAATTTCAGAGATTGAACAGGCGGGTAGACTCTAATTTACAAGGATAAAGACCCAATTCAGACAAGGACATTTTAGAAATCAAATTCCATGCCATTTCAATAAGGAAAGATAATAAAAAAATATAATTCTTTCCTTTTCTCCCTGTGCCTTCTTTAGGTTTTGAAAGGGTCACATAGTTTTTCTCTGAATTTTTTTGTTGAAAATCTTAGAATTCTTCTTGGAATTTTTTTGTCATTTTTTTTGACACAGTATTCACGGATCATTTAGTTTCATATGTGACCTAGTGCTTTTACTAATATATGCCACAGCTCCTGAACACCCATTAAGCATTTCACTTATTCCTTGCATATGTCTCTTTTCTGTAACCCTCAGCTTGGTTCTCAGAATCCTGACTCACTCTTGGTTGGTCTCCTTCTCTGCATTCTTCCCATTCAGTTTTCCTTTCCTTTACTAAGGGCCAAGGAAATCTTCCTGAGGAACATATTGTGGAAAGCTAGATGATATTTCTATTGTTCTGCCTGTTTTTTCCATTTCCCATCATCCAGACATGGGACGTTCATGTCAGTGTAAGGTGAGGTGTTCATCCTCCCCGATGGCTGAGGAATACTCTGTTACCAAGGTCCAGGGGTTCATCCTCCCCGATGGCTGAGATATACTCTGTTACCAAGATGGACCACAGCTTCTTCATCACTAGTCTGCAAGGACCTTGAAGCTCAGTCCACAGTTCTGCTCAAGTGGTCTTTCCAAGTCGTCGATATAGGGCGTCCCTTTCCTTTTGACTAAAGAGACTTGGGCAACATGTCTATACCCGTTCCACTAAAAGTACACTTAACTAATGATGACAACAGGTGCGGTCCAGGCCTCTTCCTGAAGAGTTATCTCTAATTCAGAACGTCACTTTCCTCGAAGACTTTGCAAAGTTAAGGGAAAACCAGGTAGACAGGCCCTAATCCCTTAACCTTATGTTTCAGAACTCCTGGAAATGAGGACCAAGGCAACACCATATATCCATGCCGTCACTTTTTTCCTCATAAAGGGACTTTCTGTCCATTAGTCATCACTGACCCATTGTGAATAGACACTGACAATGGACTTGCTCACCCACAGGATGACAAACCCCACGGAGAGCTGTTGGCACCCAAGATGCCTCACTGTTTCTTGAGATCTAGAAATTGTAGTGGAAATAGGACACCTTGCTGTCTCTGGAGAAATGTTGGCCTAAAGGAAGGCATGATGAACATCATTTTTTTCCTATTTATCTAGAAAGGGTAAGTGGGACATTAACCCACAAGACAACCTGAGTTCCTAATCAGGCTCAGAGGGCTCTTGCTCTGTCATTCCCGAGGCTTCCTAACTAAAGCCATAGGATACTAAGGTCATGGGAGAGGGACAGCTACTTCGGTTAAGCCAGCAATCGTGAGAGGCAGCCTCGACCTAGGAATTATTTTTCTTGTAGTTTTTTTTTTTTTTTAAATTTATTTTTTATTTTCAGCATAACAGTATTCATTATTTTTCACCACACCCAGTGCTCCATGCAATTCGTGCCCTTTATAATACCCACCACCTAGTACCCCAAACTCCCACCCCCCACCCCTTCAAAATCCTCAGATTGTTTTTCAGAGTCCATAGTCTCTCATGGTTCACCTCCCCTTCCAATTTCCCCCAACTCCCTTCTCCTCTCTAACTCCCCATGTCCTCCATGCTATTTGTTATGCTCCACAAATAAGTGAAACCATATGATAATTGACTCTCTCTGCTTGACTTATTTCACTCAGCATAATAATCTCTTCCATTTTTCTTGTAGTTTTATGGCTACCACTCCTGCTGTCTCACGTTTCTCGGAAAAAGCCTCAACTTGCCCTGAAATGGTATCTACAAAAACTAATATATACTTGTCGCCATATTTCCCAGGTTTTATTTTTGTAATATCTATTTTCCAATAAATTCCTGTTACCCTACCTCTTTCTATTTTCCCTCTTCCAATTCTAGTTCCTCCCACATTAACTTCCTGGCACTAAGCACATCTATCAACTATATCCTGGACCATACACCATAATTTAGAAGCCTGGAACTGCTTGCCTTTAAGTTCTTGAGTTTGAGTGACCCCATGTGAGTACCCTAATGTATCTGGTCTACTAACTTCTTTCTTAGTCTTCGAGGAAGAATTAAAGATTTAAATTTCCTCTTTTTGTTTAGGCCATTCCCCTTTGTAATATAATTAGGCCATTTTTGTAAATACTTTAAATCTTCCTCTTAATTCTCCAGTTTACCTCGATCTGATAATTGGTTTCCTTTTGAAATCAGACCAGTCCCCTTTTGGTGCCACAAGAAATGCATAACAGCCACCTCTTTTGGGTCCCAATATTTCTCTTCTGTCTTAATTCCTTTTCCTTCTACTATTAATAGGCTCCTTCCTTTGTAAGTAGCTCCATGTATATGGAGAGTATCAAAGACATACCTAGGATCCGTATTGATGTTGGTGGTTTTACCTTTATCCATCTGCAGTGCCTTAGAGATTTCAATCAGTTCTGCTTGTTTGCTGAAGTTCTATGTGGCAGGGTGCTGCCCAGATTTCCTGCTCAGGATAAACTACCACAGCCCTCACATACCTCACATACCTCTTTCCATGAACAGAGTTATCTCTACATCTGATAAGGGCATGTCTCTGAGATCCAGTCTTATTCCTGTGTCTTGGTTTAGGAACTCCCCACAGTTGTATGGATGGTCAGCCAGCTCCTCTGGGAGCAGTGTGGCTGGATTTAGCACCACTGGTGGTTGTGAGATCACTCTTGGTTTGTTGAGGAAGATGGCCTGATACCCTGTCACTCGGGTATTCACCATAATCAGTCGGTTGGAGTCTACGAAGGTCCGCGATAGCGTGTGTAGTGATGAAGATGAGATTTTGACCTAATGGTTTAGCATTATATCTCATTTGGTTAAGACCTACATGTCCAAAAAATTTAATTCTATTTGTCATTTAAGCAACCCTTCACAGTTTCAGGTTACCAAAGACTTTGGAAGCCACTTTAACAATTATCCAATCTCCACTTAAGATGCCATGCTCTCCCGCCAACAAAGGGGAGGGGCTAGGCAGTCCACATTAGGCCAGAGAAGGCAAAGAATTCCCTAAACAAAGGGGGTTTCGGCAGCTGCTTGGGAATAATTTTTAAAGTCGTTGGCTCAAGGTCGGTTCATCCCACAGTGCCAGTTCTGCTTACCAAAAGTGGTCCATTTGGCACTCATATACCACGCTCAGCTCCAATGAGCATCAGCATTGGGCACCTTAACTCACTCTTAGACTAACCCCCGTTGGCTACAGTCATAGCCCTTAACACACGAAATGAGTGAGAAGCCTCACATCTATTATGAAGAACAGAGAGATGTAAGTCAGAGTCCCTATATTCTCTGCTTGCCCCATTTCTTCAATTATAACAAACAATACAATAGACAACAAATGGACCAGGCAAAGACAATTGTAGGCCCAATGATTCTACCAATATCCTGTTACTAGTGGGGGCTTTCTTTATCCCCTGATTGCCTAGGAGGACTCGAAACCCCAAACCGCCCAGGGGGACTTGAACCCCTAAATGTCTAGAGGGACTCGAACCCCCCTGACTGTCCAGCGGTACACGAACCCCCTGGAGTTCGCCTAGGGGTATTTGAAGCCCCTCTAACCGCCAAGGGGTACTCGAGCCCAGTGACTATCTAGGGGGACTCGAACCCCCAGACCAACAAGGGGGACTTGTACCCACATACGATCTACCAGCTCTGGGGAGCATGGCTGCTGCCGGCTTCTACCACTGGGCCATACCCTGCAGATCCATGCAGGATTCCATGATCTTACCTCCAGAGGCTTTTCCAAAAATTCCAATGCTAGCTCAGTTCTCATCATTTGAATTCGGGTGGACCTCCAAAGATAAGGTCCTTATTCAAAGGAGTGAGACTGATACAAAATGAAAGTCAAGCAAACGTTAATTTTGCACAAAGTATCGAGAATCATATTGACCGGTCAGGGCCTTTTCTTGCAAAGAGGCGACCCCTCCCAGCCTCACAGACTAACATTTATAGCGGTAGTTTAGCCAGGCTATACAGAGGTGGCCAATGAGATAACAATACAGAAAAAACTGCACAGTCGTGCTAAGTCGGCTACACCACAAAAACAAAAATGCTAGGTAACACATAGGTGGACAATTGGATCTCAATTTACCCTAGTACATATATGCATGCTACACTAATGGGATTTCTACACCTGTCCTGATTCACCCTTGTATCTAGGCTTTGAGAGTAAGCTCCTCTTGGAGGAGTAGGGTCAATTTAGTTTACTGCATGGGTTCAATATAAGTTTATTGCAGAAACACAAAATGACTCCCTCTGGCCTAGCGGCCCTTATAAGGAATACCTTAGCATTTCTAGAAATCGAGCCAAAATGACTTCCAAAACTTCAAAAATGTCAATGTACCAAAGGCAGATTCTACATCCTAGAACCTTAGGTCCAGAATGAACTCATGTACTTGGAGTCCACAGGAGCAAGCATGGAGCATATTGGAAAAGACCCATAGCCCAAGTAAAGCCATCTGAAAGACTTCCGTGACCGTTTCAGGAAGACAACTTGTATCTTCAAAAGGACGCATTGAAGAGTATTCAAATGTCAAAGAACATGGAGCATTCCCACAGGGTCCTGCAGATTCCCTCTGGAGAAGTACATGTAGATGTGACAGCACAAGCCTGCCTTCACCCTCTCATGAACATACCCCAAATGGTTTTATGGGATAAGCAAACAGTGCCTCTTGTGGAAGATGGGCGTGTTCTAATGAAGCCAGCAGAAGATGAACAGTGGGTCAACAAAGGGCCATTACAGAGCCACAGACAGCGTATGCTACAGGTTGGTGAGGATATTCAGGAAGATAAGGAAGTGGAGAATGAACATTGGAGCTCTGAGCGAAGGTCTGGCATTTGAGGATGGTGGGAGATTCTCTGAACCTGGCTACCTTCCATAGATATCTAGGTCCAAATTAAAGAAAACATCCCCTGGCCACAGTCAATCCTTGTACCCTGTTTATGTTTTTGTCTTTTTGTCAACAATGCACATGCACATATTTGACAGAGAGACAGAGAGATCACAATCAGGGTGTAGAGTTGGAGAGGGAAAAGCTGACTTACCCCTGAGCAGGGAACCTGAGACCAGAGTCGATGCCAAGACCCTGGGATCATGAGTTGAGCTGAAGGCCGCCTCTGAACTGATAGACACAATCCATGACACAATCTTTGACTTCTGAATACGTCCTAGTTTTAGACGTGAACCACGGCTCTGTCATTTTTTATAAATGCAGGGGAAATGGATTTTGGCTTGCGCTGGTGTTGCTTGAGCTATCAGGCCTGCTTCGAGAGGTGGTGTAGTTTGTCCTCTTGACGTAAGTTACTTGGCTATGTACAAACTACATTACCACGCATATTTAGCAAATAGAATTCCTCCATTGATAGCTTTTGAAGGGGGAATGAAACTGTCTTGAGGTTCTATGCTTCTGTAGATGGTGATGTGAGTCCTCCTTGCCTCTGAATCTGGATCTCTGTTTCTGCTCCCAGATGAGGGACAGTTTTAGCTCTGAATTCTCAAATCCATGTTCAGCACTCTTTTTTTTTTCTCTCACTCCTACTTCTCCTACAATAAGCACCTCTTTCTATTCCTTGGAGTCGATGACTTTCCTAAGCTCAATGTCATGTTTCATCATTCATACTTCTTTCTTTGGATTTACTTCATTATTTACCAATCCTTTTCTGTCAGGTCAATAATTTGGTCCTTTGCTTCTGCCAACTTCTTGGACTTTTCCTTCGGTCTGCTATCAATCTTTTCTTCAGGAACTCTTTTTATTATTTTATTTTATTTTATATTTTATTTATTTTATTTTATTTTATTTTATTTTATTTTATTTTATTTTATTTTATTTTATTTTATTTCTGTCAGTTTAATCTATGTGGTTTGAGACTTCCTGATATCTTTCTGATTTCAATCCTCCATTGGACATGTTATATGTGAGGTTTCACTCCGATTACCTGGCCATGATATTTTCTTGTCTTCTTCCTTGGCAACAATTGATTCTTCCATTTTTGTCATGGATATAGGTCTCTGACTTTTTATCAGTATTTGAAAAATCAATTCTGTTTTTTTATCCTGGTGGTAATTTCTTTAGAAATCAGAGATCAGGGAGTGGCCCTTGAGGGGGTCTCAGATATGTGTGTGGCATGCATGCCCTCTGCTGTTGTATCATAGCTGCCCCCTGTCCTTGAGACCAGTCATCTGCAGAGGCTCTCTTTGCCAGCCTTTTGGTGTGTTTGGTGTCTGGGCTGAATAGGCTGAGGTTTAGCTTGGTGGGATCTGGTGTGCCTGCAAAAGGAGAAATTCAATCTACACAACAAATGAAGGCCTGTAGTATTCTGTGGTCAGGGGAGAGCCTGTGGACAGGGCTTTCTTCTAGTCCCCTATGGGAGAATCTGTTCTCTTAAAATGAAGCAAGTTGGACTGAAGAACACAGTACCCTATGTGTTCCATGGTTAGAATTTCGTGTTTTCAGGAGAGGCAATTAAAGCCCTCACCATCCTGTCTTTGTCCAGTAGCTCGGACTTGTTGCTGCTTGTGCGAGAGCCCCAAATTTCTTTTGCCCCCATCAAATCATCTCCCAGAACACTGCCTCTCACTAATGTACAGCCAGAACCCACCATCTTCCCACTGTGTCACCTGGTATTGTCTCTAATCGTGGTTTCCAGGCTGTCTTCACCTGGCTATTTGTTGGTGTTTTCTGCCAGAGAAATACAGTGTTCTTTTGAGTTGATATGCAAGGCTGCTGTATAAAATCTCCAGACCTCAAGGCCCTTTTTTGGCATAAACTAGTATGAAGCAGATCCCCTGATGGTCAGAATCAATGGAATTGGAGAACGTACTCCTTGTGGGTTCCAAGTGTGCTCCGATCTCTTGTGGCTTTGTCCATTGCATTGTCTCACTTCCTTCTGAATTACCAACTTCCCACTTTCCCCGTAAACCATGTCTCCAATCTTCTCCCATAGTGTTTGTCACTTATTCTCTCTTTTGCTATGGAGTTTGCTTTGTAGGCTCCAGTTCATTTCTGCCATGTTGAATTTGATGTGGTAATCTTCCTGTTGTGTTCCTGGTTAAAGAGAAGTCTGGAGTGTCCAGAAACTACTACCATCTCACTATCCTGAAAAAGCGCCACAGTATCTTACCCAGCCATAAGCAAGAATGAATTCTTACCACTTGCCTCATGTGGCAGAATTGTGGAGAGCATTAGCCTACGTCCCATCTATCAGTCCCAGAAAGACAAAAAACATACAATTTCACTCTCTCATGACTGTCAAGAGACATATTAAAAAGCAAGGGAAAAAGGGACTAACAATACGACACTAACCAGGCACACAAAATGCGGTGTTTGTTGAGGTCAGGTTTGAGAGAATATGTGTTTATCAAAGAGGACAAAAGATGACATTCTTTGTAGGAAATGAGGTGAAAGAGAGGGAATGTGAGTTTTCAAGGCATGTCAAATTGAATTGCATTCATTAAATACCGACTTCCTTTCTCCATCAATTTAATTATAATTGTTATTTGAAACACACTCAGACAGCACACACACACACACACACACACACACACAAGACACCCAAAAGATGGGGAGGAAGTGAAGAATAGCACTAATGAAGCAAACCCAAAATAAAGAACTGAGAGAAAAGGATAAATTCCAAGACACATATTCTCTCCAAAGATTAGGTCAGGAAACCTACAAAATCTCAGCTCTGTAGTAGTGACTAAAGCGTTTGAAGCAGTAATCAAACCCCTGTCAACACACAGATGGTGAGGTGCAAATCATTTCCTGTTCAACTTTTCTAGACATTAGGGAAGGCCATGCCATTTTCTTCTCATCGATTCCACAAACAGAGGAGGTGGATAAACTCTAATTTACTAGAATATAGACCCAATTCAAATAATGACATTTTAGGAAATAAATTATATTCCATTTCTATAGTTAAACATAATAAAAATATAATTCTTTCCTTTTCTCTGTCTGTCTTCACTTGCATTTGAAAGGGCCACCTTGTTTTTGTTTTATTATTTTGTACTGTTGAGGAAGCCAGCCTGTCATCCATCATCCATTTTTGACAGAGTATTCACTGATGCTTTAGTTCCATATATGACCTAGTATTCCTCCTAAGATATGCCAGAACTCTTCAACACTCATTAGCCAGTTCCCTCATTCCCTACATGTCTCTTTTTTTCCTTGACTCTCAGCTTGATTCCTCAGAGTTCTGAGTTACTCCTGGTTTGTCTCCTTCTCTGACTTATCCCCCTGTAGTTTTTCCTTCTTTCTACTAAGGGCCATGGTATTCCTCCTAGGGCACATATGAGAGAAGCCATATGATATTTCCCTTTGTCTCCTTGCCCTTTTCATTTCACAAACCCAGTTCTGTGGCATTCATGTCAGTGCAAGAACCAAGAGTTTATCCTCCCTAATGGCTGTGGAATACTCCGTTGGCAATATGGACCACACTTTCTTTATCCACTAGTCTTTGCAAGGACATTGCAGCTCAATCCTCAGTTCTGTTCAAGTAAGCCTTGCAGGCCATCGATATAGGCCATTAATTTTCCTTTGATTAAAGAGACTTGGTCAACAGTGTTATACCCATTAACACAGTAGGTAGAGATAAATAATCATAACAAGGAGTGCTGTCCATTGCTCTTCCTTAAGGATTAGCTATTATGTATAATGTCACTCTCTCATCCACAGGATGACAAACCTCAGAGAGACGGGATGATATACAAGAGGCCTTGTTGTTTCAGATGTCTCTAGAAATTTCAGAAGAAATAGGAAAACTTTGCCATCTCTGGAGAAAGGTTGGCCTAAAGATCATATACTGAACTTCATTTTCTTTTCTCTTTGTCTAGAAAGGGAAAGTGGGAAGTGAACACACAAGATAACTTGAGTTCTTAATCAGGTTCAGAGGGTTCTTTTTCTGCCCTTCCCATGGCTTTCTATCTAAAACCATAGGGTTCCAAGGTAATGAGAGAATAATTGCTGTTTCAGTGAATCCCACTTCTGTGATGTCACCAAGCTTTGAGCTCATAGCAACCTCTCCTCCCCAAAGCACTCCTGATCACTACACTTGGCTGGAGCAGTCATGGGTGGGCCAAGAAAATCCCAAGCCCACCCCAACCATGGGACCTGCTTTTGTCTCTCAGCAAGGCAGTTTGTGAAGCGAATCAGTGTCTCCTATTTTATGCTGAATTCACAGACTTTGCTCGTCACTGTTAACACCAGCCCTCTAAACTCCAGAGAAAAGCAAGGAACCATCATTCCAGCTTACCCACAATAGGGCGAGAAAGAATCATGCATCAAACAATGACTAAGGAAAGGAACTCCACATCCTGCACATGGCTATAATCATCCCCCCAATTAGGGTGTTTCTGACCAGGAAAAGGGCCACCCAAGGAAAGCTCCAAGGGAACACCTGGAAACATGTCTGGAGTCTTCAACAGTGAGGACAGGAGTAACCCCATTGTCTCCAGACATCATGCCAAATGGTCTCCAAATCTATAAAAGTGTCCAAGCACCAAAGGTCGACTGTACACCCTAGACCTTGGTGGGCTCTGGTGTGCCTGTGAAAAGAGACATTCAACCAACTCAACAGAATAAAGGCCTGTAGAAGGCTCTGGTTAGTGAAAAGAATGTGGGCTGGGCTTTCTTCTAGTCCCCTCAGGAAAGTCTGTTCTTCTGGGACAAAGCAACTTGGACTAAGAATATAAGTCCCAAAGGTGTTCCACGGTTGGGACTTCGTGTTTGCATGTTCAGCAGCTAATGTCATCACCATCCTATCGTTGACCAGTAGTTTCATCTTTATGCTGCTGGTGCAAAAGCCCAAAATTTAATGTGCCCACTTTGAGTCATCTCGACGAACACTACCTGTCATGGATGCACTGTCAGAAACCACCATCTTCCCACTGTGTCTCCTGGTATTGTCTCTGATCATGGTTTCCAGGCTGTCTGCACCTTGTTGCTTGTTGGTGTACTCTCTAGGAGAAACAGAGTGTTCTCTCCAGTCGATGGCTGCAAAGCCTGCGGATTGAAATCTCCGGGTATCAATATCCTTTGTTGGCAAGAACTCATGCCATTTGGAACCTCTGCTGGTCGCAGCCACTGGTACAGAGAAACATGCTCCTTGTGGGTTTCCAGTGTGTTCCTCTCTCCTGTAACTTTGCCTTTGCATTGGCTCACTGCTCTCTGTAGAACCAAATGCACACGTCTCCTCTAAACCATGTCTCCAGGCTTCCCCCAAAGTATCTGTGACTTCTGTTTTCTTTTGCTGTGGAGTTTGCTTTGTAGGCTTCAGGTCTATTTCCACCATGTTGTACCTGATGTGGAAATCATCCAGTTGTGGTCCTGGCTAAAGACAAGCCTGGAGTTCCCAGACACTACTACCATCTCACTGTCCTCCAAAAGCACCACCGAATCTTACCAATAAATAAGCAAAAATGAATTCTCGCAACTTGCCTCATATGGCAGAATTGTGGAGAGCATTGGCGTATGTCATATCTATCAGTCTCAGAAACACAAATAACAGGATTTCACTCTCTCATGGTAGTCAAGGTACCTGTGAAAATCAAGGGAAAATGGGACAAAGACTATGACTCTAACCAGACACCCAAAATTTGGTGTTTGATTGAACACAGGATAGTGAGATCACGTGTTTATAAAAGAGGACTAAATGGGACGTTCTTTGCAGGAGATGGGGCTGAAAGTGATGGAATGTGGGTTTTCATGGCATATCAAATTGAATTGCTATTCACAAAAGACCAACTTCCTATCTCTTGAAATTTCATTATAAGTGTTATGTGAAACACAAACAGACAATACACACAGACAAAACACACACATATACACTCTCACACACACAGATAGGACACACAAAAGACGGGGAGAAGTGAGGATTCGGAATAAAGGAAGCAAACTCAAAAAAAAATATCATAAACGGGAAAGGCACAGGGAATCTGAGTCAGAAAACACCGAAAATGAGAACGTTAACTCCTTACCTATCAAGAATTGGTTCAAGTATTTAGGACTAAATTCTCCCGTCACTTCAAACAAATTGTTGGACTGGATGAAAATTTAGGGAAAAAAAGCAAAAAAATATAAAGCAAAAAAGGTCAACAATAAAACAACAGAAACAAAACAAGCTCGACCTTATGTTGGCCAAAGGAGATCTCCTTCGACGATAAAGATACACATAGTTTGAAAGTGAAATAATTGGGAAGACATAGGTTATGCAATTGGCAAAGAGAGGAGAGCCGAAGTGATTGTGCCTATGGCAGATAGAGAGATTTTATGCCTTCGAGAGAGAAAAGATTATCAGAAGGAGTTTTGCCTTGATAGAGCATCAAATCATCAGAAACTTGGAAGAATTGCCAACATATACACCACTAACGTGGGCGTATCTAAATTTTGGAAGCATATGAGCAGGAAGGAAGGGAGATGGGGACCACAATTTAATATCGTTGGAAACTATGATATCCACATTCAGCACAGGACATATCATCCAGATGGAAAGGTGTTAAGGAATAACAGACGTCATCCTGTTTGAGTTTGGGAAAATATGCTTAAGATTGTGTTCCTGAGGACCATAAGAGAAGGTCTTCCCAAGGGTAGACCTAACATTGTCTATCATAGATCCTGTGCTGGAGTCCAAATCCAGTTGTAATTAATAGAAGAAAATTCAAATCCTATCTTGGAAATTATGACCACGAAAATGTGATAATGGAAAGAAATCACTTAGGAATGGGAAACACAGCCAGACACTAATATGTGGAAAACACAACACACTCCCGGACTAGCAGTGAGTCAAAGAGGGGCAATCAAAAGGAAAATCAGAAAGTACCTTGAACAAAGGAAAGTCAAGAAACATATGGGATGATTCCAAAATATTTTATGGGGAAAGAATATATGGTTAAAGGCGTTTATTTCGAAAAATTAAAAACACCGAAAAAAGCTTTCTAAACGAGAGCATAAGAAACTAGAAAAAGATGAAACAAACCCCAAAGTGAATAGATAAAAGACATAATATATATGATCATTGAAATAAAAGAAATACAAACAAAGCAATAGGAAAAAATCAGGAGAGCTCTCACGTCAGTTTTGAAAACTTTAACAAACTGTAGGAGCCATTACCTGGATTCAACAGGGAAACAAGGATATAGTTGAAAGTATGAGACTACATGACAATTTATCGAAAGGAAAAAAATAACCTAAAAGACCCATTACACAATTGTGACAGCAAATGCAAGAACTGTGAGATAAGGATAAAATGCAAGACACATCAACTCCCAAGATTGGGTCAGGAAACCTAGTAAATCTGAGCTCTCTACTAGTGACTAAAGTGTTTGAAGCAGTAATCAAACACCTCTCCAAAACAGAAGGTCAAATCCAAATCATTTTCCTGGTCAGCTCACCTAGACATTTAATGAAAGCAATGTCGTTTCTTCTCAGTGATACCAGAAATAGAGGAGGCGGGTAGACTCTAATTTACAAGGACAAAGACCCAATTCAGATAAGGACGTTATCAGAAACAAATTCCATACTGTTTTAATAAGAAAGGATAATAAAAATAAAATTCTTTCCTTTTCTCTGTGTTCACCTCCTTTTCAAAGGGCGAGTTTGTTTTTATTTTATTTTATTTTATTTTTTTTTATGTTGAGGAAGCCAGCCTCTCATCCATCATCTGTTTTGACAGAGTATTCACGGATGCTTTAGTTCCATATACGACCTAGTGCTCCTCCTAATATATGGCACAACTCCTCAACACCCATTAGCCAGTTCCCTCATTTCTTGCATGTCTCTCTTTTCTCTAACCTTCATTTTGGTTCCTCAGAGTACTGAGTCACTCCTGGTTTGTCTCCTTCTCTGAATTCTTACCCTTCAGTTTTCCCTTCTTTCTACTAAGGCCCATGGTATTCCTCCTGGGGTACATATAAGAAAGGCCATATGATATTTTGATTTGTCTGCTTGCCTTTTTCATTTCACAACACCCAGTCGTGTGGCATTCATGTCAGTGAAAGGAGAAGTGGTTTATTTTCTCTGATGCCTGAGGAATACTCTGTTGCCAATACAGATCACACTTTCTTTATTCACTAGTGTTTGCAAGGGCATTGAAGCTCCATCCACACTTCTGCTCGAGTGGGTATTGATATAGTTCATTCCTTTTCCTCTGATTAAAAGACTTCGTTAACATGGCTATACCCATTACCGCAGTAGGTAGAGTTAACTAATGATAACAAGGAGTGCTCTCCAGGGCTTCTCCATAAGGGTAGATACTATGTAGAATTCCACTCTCCTTGAAGAATTTGCAAAGGTGTTTAAAGTAAAAACAGGCAGACAGAGCCCTAATCCCTTATGACTCCTGTTTCAGAACACTGGGTGCTAAGGACACAGACAGCACAATACATTTATTCCCTAACATTTTTTCTTGAAAAGGGACTTTCCATCCCTTAGTCATCACTAACCCATATGGAGAAGTCTCTGAGAAAGGACTCTCTGAACCACAGGATGACAAACCTCAAAAAGAGCTGTTGATACCCAAGAGGCCCCACTGTTTCTTGAGATCTTCAGAAATTACAGTTGAAATAGGAAAACCCTGCCATCTCTGGAGAAATGTTGGCCAAACGGATGGTATACTGAATGTCATTTTCTTTTTTCTTTGTTTAGAAAGGCAAAGTGGGAAATTAACACACAAGATGACCGAGTTTTTGATCAATCTCAGAGGGCTCCTTTTCTATCCTTCCCGGAGCTTCAAGCCATAGGACTCAAAGGTCATAAGAGAGGGACTGCTGTTTTAGTGAAACCAACTTCTTTGATGTCGCCAAGTTTGAGGTTAGCAACGACTCCTCTCCAAACCATGCCTGATCACGGCACTTGGCTGGAGTAGTCATGGGTGGACCAAGAGTATCCCAAGACCTCCCCAACAGCTGGAGCTGTCTGGGTCTCTCACCAAGGCAGTTTGTGAAGCGAGTCGGTGTCATCTTCCCCATGGCTGAATTTGTAGTCTTTGGTCATGACTGTCAGCACCAGGCCTCTGGACTCTGGAGAAAGGCAGGAATCCAGCATTCCATCTTACCCATGATAGGCCAAGGAAGAGTCAGGCGTCAAACAATGACTGAGGGGAGGAACTCCACACTAAACACATGGCTATGGTTCTCCCTCCCGATCAGGGCACTTCTGACCAGGAAAATGGTCAGAGCAAGGAAAGCTCCCAGGTAACACCCACAACCATGCCAAAAACAAGACCATGCATCCAAGGCAGACACTACAACCTAGAAGCATAGGTCCAGGATGGACTCATGTTCTTGGAGTCCACAGGAGCCAACGGAGAGCCAGTTGGAAAAGACCCATAGCCCAAGTGAAGCCATTTGAAAGACTTTCGTGCCCATTTCAGGAAGACAACCTGTATGTCCAAAAGGACAAATGAAGAGGTTTCGAATGTGAAGAACCTGCGGCACTCCCTCAGGGTGGAGCAGCTACCCTCTTTGGAACTGCATGGAGATGTGGCAGCACAAGCCTGCCTTCACACTCATGACAATTCCCACATGGTTTCATGCGATAAGCAAACAGTGCCTCTGGTGGAAGATGGGCACTTTCCAATGGAGCCCAAGAGGATTCACAGTGTGTCATAAAGGGGTCAGTACAGCGCGACAGCGGATGCTGCAGGTTATTTAGGAGATCCAGGAACATAGAACAGGAGAATGAACAAGGGAAATCTGAGCGAAGGTCGGGCATTTTAGGGTGGTGGGGGGTCTCTGTACCTGGTTGCCTTCTTAGGAACCTAGGTCTAAATTCAATAAAACATCCTCTGGCCCCAATCAATTATTGTGCACTGGTTTTGTCTTTGTTATCTTGTCCAACGATGCGCATGCACGTATTGGACAGAGAGGCAGAGAGATCCCAATCCGGGGGTGGAGTTGGAGAAGGAGAATATTACTTGACCCTGATCAAAGAACCTACAGGAGACAATGCCAAGACCCTGGAATTATCAACTCAACAGAATGCAGGGCTGCAGAATGCTGTCTTCAGAGAGAACATGTGGTCAATGCTTTCTTCTCGTCCCCTATGGGATTATCTTTTCTCCTAGATAAAGCATCGTGGACTGAGGAAAGAAGTCCTCCAAGTGTTCCACGGTTGGGATTTTGTGTTGGCAGGGTAGGCATCCAATGTCATCAACTACCTCTCTTTGCCAGTAGCTCTGTCTTGATGCTGCTAGTGCGAGAGCCCCAAATTTTTATGTACCCATTGAGACATCTCCACAAACAATGCCTTTCACGGATGCACTCCCAGGACTCACCATTTTCCCACTGCGTCTCCTGATATTGTCTCTGATCATTGTCTCCAGGCTCCTGCCCCTGCTTGCTTGTTGTTGTCCTATGAGGGAAAAGGATGGTGTTTTTTCGATTCGATGTCTGACAAGCCTGCTGAGCTGACAACTCCAGCCCTCAAGACTTGTGTTGTCAGGAACTCGTGCCCTTCAGACCCTCAGTGTGTCACAGCAAAGGGCACTGGGTGACAGATTCCTTGTGGGTTCTCAATGTGCCCTGCTCTCCTGTGCCTTTACCCTCTGCATGGGCTCATGGCTCTCTAATCCACAAACCAACCAAATCACCCCTGAGCTATGTCTCCTACCTTCTCCCATGATCTCTGCAACTTCCGTTCTCTTTCGCTGTGGAGTTTACCTTGTAGGCTTCAGGTAAAAATCGCCACCATTGAAGTTGTTGTGGTCATCTTCCTGTTGCCTTCATGTATGAAGACAAGCACGAGGTTATTAGACACTACTACCATATCACTGTCCTCCATGTCACTGCAAATTCATATTGAGACATAAGCAAGAATGAATTCTTCCACTTGTCACATATGGCAGTGTTGCAGAGAGCATTGGGCTTCGTCACATCTATCATTCTCAGAAAGACAACAAACAGACGATTTCACTCCCTCATGACAGTCAAGAAACATACGAAAAAGCAAGGGTATTAGGACAAACAGTACGACTCTAATGAGGAACTCAAATGGTGGTGTTTGTTTGAAGGCAGTTTGTGAGAACACCTGTTTCTCGAAGAGGACAAGAGATGACATTTCTCACAGAAGATTTTCCTGAAACTGATGGAAAGTGAGTTTTCAAGGTATGTCAATTTTAATTGCTACCCATAAGAGACTGAATTCCTATCCTTCGAAATTTAATCATAAGTGTTATATGAAACACACACAGACCACACACACATTAACATATTCACATGCCCACAAACATGAATACACAGAAGGATAAGACATGCCATAGATGGGGAGGAAGAGAGGAATCGTACTAATAAAGCAACCCCAAATAAAATACAATTAAGGGGAAAGGCAAATAGTATCCAATGATAAGCCAACCGAAATGAGAAAGTGAACTATTACCTATCAATAATTCCTTCAGTATTCAGGACTAAAGTCTCCCGTCAATAGAAACAGTTGGTAGCAGTGTTTGAAATTCAAAAAAAAAAAAAATGGTAAAGAAGATCCATAGTAAAACAACAAATATTAAACAAGCTCGACCTTCTGTTGTCCGTAGGAGATTTCCTTACACTATAAAGATATGTAAAGCTTTCAGGAAAAGTAATTGGGAAAACCCAAGATATGGTCATGCCAAGGAGAACATGGCCAAAGTGTTTGTGCCTAAATCAGTGAGAATGATTTTATGCCTTCAAGAGTCAAAAGATTAGCGGAAGATGTTTTGTATTGATGGAACATCAAAATAACAAAACCTGGAAGAATTGCCAACATATACACCTAGAACAATGGTGTATCTATACGTTGGAAGCCTATGAACACACAGGAATGGAGATGGCGACTTTCATCCAATACTGTTGGCAACTATGATATCCACGTTAAGCATAGGACAGATCATCTGAATGGGAAGGAGCTAAGGAAGAAAAGACGTCCACAAGGGCTCTTGAGACCACTGGAACTTTGGGGATCCATGAGTAAGATTGCGTCTCTGAGGACAATAAGATATGTTCTTCCCAGCGGCAGACATATCTTTGTCTATTCGGGTCATGAGCTCGAGTCCAAACCCAGTCATGGAAGAGAAATCAAAACCTATCCTGGGCACTTATGATCACGAAGGTATGAAAACCCGAAGATATCACTTTCAAATTGGAAATATAGCCATACCCGAAAGGTTGGAAAACACAACACACTCACGAATGAATGCAAGAAAGAAAATCGAAAGGAAAAGCAGAAAGAGCCATGAACAAAGGAATGTCAAGAAACTTATGCGATGATGCCAAAACATTTTTTGGGGAAACCATATAGGGTTAAATGCATGCATTTCCAAAGTTTAAAAACACTGATAAAGAAAGCCACCTAACTGGACGTTTGATGCAACCGAATGAAGAAAAACCGAACACCAGTGTTAACAGAAAAATAGAAATCATACATGTGATTATCAAATTAAGAAAATACAAACAAACCAATAGGTTAATGTCGCTCTCGACCCGCAAAACGACCCGCAGACGAGGTGGGTGGCAAACTTCTTTATTGACAATCTTCAGTCCCGGGACCCCGAACACCGATTACAGCCCCAAGTTATAGGATACAGTGGATAGAAAGTAACCAATCACCACATAACACAACTACTATAACATCCAATCAGAAGGGATACAGATGACTTCAATCCAGATCATGCGGGGAGCTCGTGCCTACTGACGTGAGCCCCCGAAACTTATTGTTCACTCTGTTTTTGTGCCGTTCCCATGGTCCCTGGTTAATCTTATACTAGTCCCGATACTGCAGTACAGGTTGTGCGTTGCCTGGAGCGCTCCCACGTAAACATTCACCTGCCCTTCTCCTCAAGCCTTGCCTAGTACATGACTCCCAGCTTCTGCTGCATGGCTCTCCACAGCTCCCCCTTTTTTATTTATTACATGGCAGGGGTCGTGCCTGTCTTAGGTTGCCAATCCTCAACACACATGCTTACCCGTCATCGGGTACTCCCCTTCATCGAGGAGCCCCTGTCTTAGGTTGCTATGGTGAGGGATCAGTCTTACCTGTCTTTGGCTATCGACCCAGCATACTTAGCCATATCTGGGGGGAGGTGCTAGCCTCCAGAGCCATCATGGCCATGTCTGCCATGTTAATCAGCAGCTACAGCTTTAAGAACATTTGAGTCACACTTATTAGGCTTGTTCGTTTGTCTAGCCTGAGGAGGAGTACTATAAAGTTCTTATTACTAATACCAGGGTCAAAAGGCACATAAGAATAACGATTATTGCTAATATACCTATAATAGTTCCTATAACATACCATACATGCATCAGGGAAGGGAAGTGAGAGAACAAGGAATTTACAAAGTTTTCAGCAAGTTGTGCCACAGTCAGTTTAGCCCTTGGAGCTTCCCCTATATCCAGAATTTAAACAAGCATCAGTAACAGATATGAGTCCAGATGAGGGAGATGCACTCTATGCCGAGCTATTTGCAGGAACTCTTGGAGTGGGGCAGTCTCTTGTCGTGGCCACAGTTGAACTGGCTCCGCCTTCATGGGAACAGGCTGCAGGACAGTCATCGTCGCTATCATCACCATCACCAGCATCCTCCACAGGCTCCATGGCCACCAGCCTGGTGAGGCGTTCCAGCACCCAGAGAGGGGCGGGCGCATCCTGCGGGAAAACACAAAGGGAACCTCGGTGCCGCCTAAGCACCGGGTTGGGTCCTTCCATAAGCCAGTAAAGACATCTTTCCATTTCATCATAGATTGCTGCGTTTTCTGTTGGCCCCAATGGCGCTCCGCGGCTGAAACGCCATCCTTGTCAAGCGTAAGAAAATTTAAAATAAAAGTGGTCAAGTTGGTAAGGTCTGTAGGCGTGTGATGCTCCTCTCCAATTCCCCCTTTTTGTATTTTTTGCAAGGTAGTTTTAAAGGTCAGGTGAGTGCGCTCTGTATCTGCAGGGTGTAGTGGAATGGAAAAGAAACAGTCTTTGATGTCAATTACAATAGAGGGCCAGTTTTTTGGCAGTGCCGTCACGACTGGGAGCCCTAACTGAATGGGTCCCATGACCTGCATTTGATCATTAATCTGTCGTAGGGCATGTAGCAATCGCCAGTTGCCTGATTTCTTTCTTATTACAAATATGGGAGTATTCCACAGAGATGTGGATTTTTGAATATGTCCTGCCCTGAGTTGTTCTTGGACTAGCTCTTTTGCTGCTTGTAATTTATCTTTTGTTAAAGGCCACTGAGGCAGCCAGTGCGGCTCCGGTGTTTTCCAAGTTCTCGCACAGCCTGACTGATATGGCGGGGGCCACTCATGGGGTGGCGTCGTGGGGCTGGAATGAGGAGTCGGCGCATGGTCTGTTTTTGCTACCGACTGCGTTACAGCTATAGGCTTTGCCCCTGTGGGTGAGCCTGGAGTCTCTGGATTCCTTTTCTCCTTACCCCCTTTTAAAGTTTGGGTTATTTCATCTGGAAGTCCCTCTGAGCTCTCACTGTCTGCCTCAGAACCCTGGGAGGACCCCTTGTGTGATTCTTCGTTTAATTGCTCTAAAATTTCCCCTCCTTGTTGTACCACCTGTTTTAGTCGCTCCCGAGATGACTGCAAGCATACCTTCACAAGGGACCACACGGCAAGAGTGCCGGCGTTCACGGTGGGGTTCTGCCTTAAATCCTCTCCTAGATGTTCCCACTGAGGCACGTTCAGAAGTCCCTCCTCTATAAACCAAGGGGCGATTTCTCCTACCACCTTTAAAAAGGCACGAGCTGTTTTTGATTTTAAAGGCGTGCCATTTGCTTTGAGAATGTCCTTTAATGGACCTTCCATCCTATATCTAGCAAGCTCATTTCCCATCCTGGAAATCTTTTGTAACTTTGGTCTCTGTGGAGCTTTAATAGTTATATCTATACTCGTCCCAGAGCACTTCCCCCTGTCCTAAGACAGAAATGGTTGCGCAAGCTTTCCCTTTCGTTGCTCTTACCCCAATCCTCGTTCTGCGCTCAGCGTCGGATCCCGGGTTTCAGCACCAGATGTCGCTCTCGACCCGCAAGAATGTCCCGCAGAAGTGGTGGGTGGCAAACTTCTTTATTGACAATCTTCAGTCCCGGGACCCTGAACACCGATTACAGCCCCAAGTTATAGGATACAGTGGATAGAAAGCAACCAATCACCACATAACACAACTACTATAACATCCAATCAGAAGGGATACAGATGACTTCAATCCAGATCATGCGGGGAGCTCGTGCCTACTGACGTGAGCCCCCGAAACTTATTGTTCACTCTGTTTTTGTGCCGTTCCCATGGTCCCTGGTTAATCTTATACTAGTCCCGATACTTCAGTACAGTTTGTGCGTTGCCTGGAGCGCTCCCACATAAACATTCACCTGCCCTTCTCCTCAAGCCTCGCCTAGTACGTGACTCCCAGCTTCTGCTGCATGGCTCTCCACAGGTTAAAAATCAGGATATCTCACACTTCAGATTTGAAAACACGAACAAACCGCAGAAGACATTACTGGAAAAAAACAGGGAGAGAAGCACACAATTGACAGTATGGAACCACATGACAACAATTCAAAGGAAAAAAGAATAACCTAAGAGGCACATCCAGATATTTATGCTAGCAATCCAAGAACTGAGAGAAAACGTTCAATCATCTCTCACAAAAATGTCTATGAAGAGGAATGTAACAGAGAAGAAACATACAGAGCATGTGGTTCCAATTGAATCTAAATTCTCTAAATGCTAGGGTAACTGCAAAAGAAGATAGAATTAGTGATCTTGAGTACAAACAGAGAGAGAGGATCAGGAAGAAACCTGGAACACACAGCTTAGAAGCCACAAAAACAGAATCAGGGAAATTAAAGATGACATGAGAAGTTCCAATATCAGAATTATAGGAATCTCTGAAAGGGAGGAGAAAGAAGGAAGTCGAGAAGATATAGCGGAACAAGTTCTTCATGAAAATACACCCAGTCTTGCAATTGGAGCCAGCCGTCATGTACTATAGGCAAAACAGTCTCCTCCCCAATATTATAGAGTAAAAAAAAAATATCAAAGCACCTGAGAGTAAAACTGAAAAACCATAAGTGTAGATACAATTTCTTGAAAGCCGCTAGGATATAGAGGGTCCTTACGTACAGAGGAAAGCACATCAGGATCACCTGGCTATCCAGAAAATGTTGGCAAGATATATTCAGGGAACTTAATGAGAAGAACATGCAGCCAAGTATACTTTAACCAGCAATACTGACATTCAAATTGGATGGAGAGATAGTTTTCAAGACCGGCAAGCTTAAGAGACTATGCAACCACCAAGCCGACATTGCAGGGTATTTTAAGGGGGGTTCTATAAAAGAGGAAAAATCCTAAGAATAGCATTGAACAAAAATATAGAGACAATAAACAGAAAGACTTCAAAGGTACCTCAATGTCAATAAAAACGTACCTAGCAGTAATCACTCTCAATGTGAATGGCCTAAATACGCCTATAAAACAGCACGGGGTTGCAGATTGGATAAAACAACAGGACCCATCCATATGTTGTCTACAAGAGACCCATTTTGAACCTAAAGATACACCCAGACTGAAAGTGAAGGGATGGAGAAGCATATCTCATGCCAATGGGTCTCCAAAGAAGGCCGTGGTAGCGATTCTCATATCAGACAAATTAGATTTTAAACTAAAGACTGTAGTCAGAGATACAGAAGGCCACTACATAATCCTTAAAGGGATTATCCACCAAGATGATCTAACAATTGTAAATATCTATGCCCCCAATATGGGAGAAGCCCATTACATAAGAAAACTGTTAGTCAAGATAAAGAGTCATATCGATATGAATCCATAAATAATACGAGATCTTAACATGCCTCTCTCAGAAATAGACAAAACATAGAAGCAGAAAATCAATAAAGAAACAAGAGCATTGAATGATACATTGGGCCAGATGGACCTCATAGATATACAGAACATTCCACCCTAGAACAACAGAATATTCATTCTTCTCAAGTTCACATGTAACCTCCTCCAGAACAGAGCACATACTGGGTCACAAATCATGACTCAACCGATACCAAAAGACTGAGACTATCCCAGCACATTCTCAGATCACAGTGCTTTGAAACTTGAGCTCAATCACAAGGAAAAGTTCAGAAGGAACTCAAACACATGGAATCTAAAGGGACCTTGCTTAAGAATGCTTGGATCAACCAGGAGATCAAAGATGAACGGAAAAAATGTCATAGAAACCAATGAGAATAAAGACACTTGGGTACAAAATCTATGGGATACAGTAAAGGAAGTCCTAGGAGGGAAATACATAGCCATCCAAACCTCCCTCAAAAAAAAATTAAAAAAAAAAAAAGGGAAAAATCCAGAACCCAGCAGCTGTCTCTAACCTTAAGAGA